>NW_010117351.1:0-20000 GCF_000699245.1 Pterocles gutturalis
TCCAGCCAGTTTTTTATCCAGCAAAGGGTGTTCCTGTCTAAGCCATGAGCCACTAGCTTTTCTAGGAGAATGCTGTGGGACACGGTGTTGAAGGCCTTGCTAAAGTACACATTTGCAGTGATGCTTCAAGGTGCTAGTTCTGTATGAACTTGCGAATTTGTGTCCAGCTCAGGCAAGCAAAGGGAGTGATATCTTGTCAGTTCCATGTGAGGTAGAGGAGCTTGCTGATCAAGTCTCTCACCAAAATGGGAGGGGCAGGATTGGAAAGAGAAGTCAAGTCCTTTGGGACTGGTGAAAAAGATATCCACAGGCTCCTTTAGCATTGTCACTAAAACAGCAATCTGGCCAGCCAAAAGAGGAGTTTGAAACAAGGGTGTGCTTTGTAACTGGAGCAAGATTGTGTGGACTGATGTTTGGTTTTAATGTGTTATAAATCCCAGTTTACACTTCTTATGAATCTACGTTTGTAAGTATTCAAGCTGGTGTAACATTCTTTGTGTTAAAACCATACAAAGGAAAAGAAGGATGCCTAGAAAGCTTGAAAGAGCTTCAAAGTGCTTCTGTTTGGAGGATATCAACAGAATGCTGAAGAAATACAAGCATTTCAGAAGTTCTGGCTGTATTAAATGTCCACCTTGCTCACAGAATGCGTGGTGCTAAGCTCTTCCATGTAAATACTGTCAAAGACCCCGGTTTTAGTTTCACTGAAGTTGACCCCAATTGTAATAATTGTAGTCATGAGATTGCAGTATTTATATATTCATCAGAAGCACTATATTTTAGTTGTGATATTAAAATACGGCAAATTGCTATTCAGATATGAACGTAGAGTTCATATTCCTAGTCTTGTTACATTCTGAGAGGATTCCTATTTCAACTCAAGACTGAATGTTTTTTAAGAGTGTTCAAAAGAAATTTAGCATGTCCAGCTTCTGGTTTGGGGACCATAAAGATAGATTGTTGTCTTTCATAGTAGTTGAGAAGGTTACTATTTTAAAATATGTTGAGAAGGTTACTATTTTAAAATATGTATGTGTCTAAGGTTGCAAAGGGATTAAAGAAAAGAAAGATAAAGCTTGCTGCAATTGATTTTAATTATTCTGAAAAGTGGTGCCATTTGTGTCCGTTAAAGGATAGGTTGCTTAACGGTGGGAGTTGCACCACCTTTCAGGGCTCCTTGTTGGATCACCTGCCAGTCAATGGTGTACTATGAGTGTGTTGGGAATGTGATTGCCTTTCTAACTTTGCATCTCCTGAAACCTGTAGGAAGAAGGTGCTTTAGTTAGAGCTAACAGTGATAGGCATTGATCATGTCTTCTGGTTACTGGTGAGCTGGCAAATGAGACATATGTCTCTTTCCTAGTAATGGCTAAAATGAGATGAACTCAGGAATATCTGAACTTCAGGCATGAGAGACTTTCAGACCCAGGAGGACACAAACAGGTCTCTTTAAGCTTGGACAGGGAGGCCATGCCATCTGTAGGGATGAATAGACTTCTGCCATGAATAGAAAAACAGAAAAGATCTGACAGGTACAGTTTCCCACTGCGCTCCCCACCTCTTCTTCTATTTTGCATTACATTAAGGATTTTAAATTCACAGAAATGTAAACAATGTACAGCAAAACCAATGTTTATGTATAATATATACAGAAAAGGATAGCATGTGCTTTTATTGCTCTTAATTTTTGTTTTGCTGCAACAAGATGGTAGGAGAAACATGGACTAAAACATTCACAGTTTTAAGGCCTACTAAGCAAGAACTCAATTGTGTAAACATACACTATTTCCCCCCTAGTTCTGTAATGTAAAGGGATAAATTCTTTCCACCCCATTGACTTTCTTTTCTCCTCAACATTTTAGATTCTTAACTTTAATAATTTGATATTGAGTGAAGAACAGAATGTAATAGAAACATGTACTGTGGTTTTAGATCTGATATAGTTGACTTTCAGTGCTTTGTAACATCTAGCATCAAGTGAATATGTTAAGGTTTGGCAATGAGAAATGAGAAA
Source organism: Pterocles gutturalis (assembly GCF_000699245.1). Taxonomy (NCBI): domain Eukaryota; kingdom Metazoa; phylum Chordata; class Aves; order Pterocliformes; family Pteroclidae; genus Pterocles; species Pterocles gutturalis. The sequence goes on from NW_010117351.1 coordinate 2,015, forward strand.
AAAAACAACTGTGGCATCTAAAATCACTAAAATTTGATTTGCACCTGCTTAGAGTTTTACTCCCTGCTTTTACAGAAAATAGAGATGCTGAAAGTTTAGAGGCTAAACTCTTGACTTAATGTCTTGGGCAGCGATAGGGGGTCATTCCCATTCCACTTTTGATGCATGAACAGAAGACCATATTTCTTTGGGAAGTCCCTTTATTTTTATATTCTAATCCATGGTAGCAAATTTTTTAGATTATTTTCTTACCGTACTTTCAGGTAGTCTGGAAAATTTTGTTTACTATTCACCCAATATTCCTCCAGCCAAATTTAGTGCTTCATCTATGTTGAGCACCCCACTGGAACACATGACTTAGGATAGGGACAAAATCAGTGGAAAAATAGGTGGTCTGAGCATTTATGCGTTAAGTATGCATGTTAATTAGAAAAAATTAGAAAAAATATGAAAACAGATGTTACATAAATTATTTTAGTCTCAGGACAGTAGTAGCTTATACACTGACAATAACTTTTATACGTGTATACGTATGTGTATGTCTGTTTCTGTATTTTGGAACATTCATGCAGCTTCTACGTGGATAGCACTAGCAAAATAACTTCTAATTTAGGTACAGCCTCTGAACTCCATCTATACTTATGGGTGTTTCTCTCCTGTGTTATGGTATCCACTGAGCTCCTGAAAGAAAGTTCCTGAAAAAAGGTACTGCCAACAGAATAGTTTGAATCTTAAGACTCATGGAGGGTATTTCAGGTAACTGGCATTAAAAATATGGAAAACATTTTTTCTGCATATTGTTATTGTACTAGGAAGCTGAAATTTTAAAATGTAGTTGCAGTCAAGTCCTTTATTCTCTCACAGACCCCGTTCTTTACTGTGGTCTCTTTTAGTTCTTTTAGCTTAGCTCTTCTGTGGTCAAAAAAAAATAAATTCCTAAGGTGTGCTAGTAGAAGGTAGCCCAGCAAAGACAACTAAAATGTTGAGAATGTGTTAACTGAAGAGAGAATTTTGTAAGTGGATGTTCATGCTAGAATTCATCTGCTCTTAGTGCAGTTGTTTTGTCATTTTATAAAGACGACACTTCTGACTGACAACCAATTTTCTGAATATAAATTCTGATGTAATTTGAATAATTACATAATTTCTGTCCATGTTAAAAAAAACAGACATATGTGCAGTTCGTATTCTAATTATCACCACCAGAGAATGAAAAGTTAACTTCTCAGAAAATTCAGGCAATGCAACATACAGTAAGAGGAAACATTGAAAAATAAAGACCTGTAGCCTTCTGTAAATTTTCAGATAATTATTTCAGTATAACATTCTACTTTTCTAGCTTGATAACTTCATATTCTTTGAAACCTTATACGTTTCTGTTTTGTGGGTTGGGGTTTTTTTTTAATTTTTGTAAAATCTGGCATATACAGTAGGAAGATAAAAGGCTGCAAGAAGTAGACAATGAATTGTGGAAGAAGAGGGATAACAATATTTCTAGCAGATTGTTAGTATTGAAGAGTTTTTAAAATAGTGTTCAGGGTATGCAATTGCTATTCTAGCAGATGCGTTATGCTAGTAAATATATGAGAATGTGGTACTATATGAAAATGAATTACAGAAAACTATTAAGAAATCTTATTTATGTCTTGAGGAGGAAATATATTACCATAAATCCTACTTTATACCAATAAATTGTGTTGCCTACACAGAATTATTTAAACAGGGAAAAAAATCAATGATGTGTTAATCCTTCACTGCACATGTATCCATTCACATTGCAAGAGTCGGATCGCATGGGGAGAAAAGGAAATTGTATAAAAAAGAGTAAAATTGTTCCAGCTGTGTATCTTGAATTTTCAGGAAAGGACCACTTTGGAAACTTAGATATTCAACATCAAACCAACAGTAGTGATGACTTCTAAGCCTGATTTAGGCCACCATTTTTCTCTGAGATATTATTGCCTTTTCTTTGCTAGTTCTGTATATTTTTGTGAGCAGGCTGTCTTTAATTTCCCTGTCGTATTCTTGAGAAGTCATTTCCATATTGCAGCACACGCCAATGATTCTATTCCCCTGGAAGGTGTTTCTTGTACTGTTACTTTCTAGTAGAGTAAGAGCAACCTTAACCTCTGAGTCCAAACCTGTTAGAATCCCTCTATGCCTCTTCTGCTCTGGTCATTTTAGGGAAGTAACTCAGCTGTGCACTAGCATGGGTTCTAGCTTCAGTAGAAGTGTCCAAGTATTTCTCCATAGTCAGCTGAAAGTGGTTTAAACCTTTGGTCATTGTACCTTGGTGCTCTCATTGTTGCTGTCTTTAATAAAATAATAATGGTAAAATTGTAATTCCAGCTCAGGACAGTATCCATCCATTAATTTTGTGGTGGTGAGAGGGAGCAATACCTCTCTGTTCAGCCAGCCTTTTGGTTTAAGGGCGGATCTGTGCAATTCAAGTGCATTTCCACAAGTATTTATTATGAACCCCTACGATTTTGCTTCAGTAAAAGATACAACTACTGCAATTTTCTTTAGCCATAGATCATAGTGAAATTTCTTTCCTCCAGGAAAGCAATGGTTCACGCAGGTAGCATTCCCTCTTATTCCTTTATCTGGTGACCTTCCTTCCAGATTGAAGAAGGACAATTCTGAAAGAAATTCTGAAATTCATCTGCTTTGCTTTTGAAAAATCACAGCCTTACACAGTCAGAACCAGGCTTTCCAAGGATCTCTGCTACCATTTAGGCATCAATAAGTAATAAAAAAAGGAATTGGGAAAGTGTTTGAAAAAAATGATGACTTGTCACTTTGTTTATAAGTTAAATGCCTTATATTAAGCCTGTGAGTCCTAGCAGTGCTGTTGATTTTGGTCTGTCTTGGTTGCTGTCCAAGTATAGTTAGAATTGGAAATTCAAGTTCTGATGTGGCCATCTAGTTCTCTGGATCTGTGGTGAAACATACGGATCATTACTGATGCAGAAGTTCACATTCAACTTCCTCAGCATCTTTCCTTTTCTGTTTAGAAATGTGGGATCAGAAAAGTTAATTGTAAGATAAAGGGTAAGGATAAAGATAAGGATGAAGTGTGAGACCTGTAGATGGAAATGTCTGAAATGCCTTCAGAGTCAAAAGATGTGAGAAATAATACTCTTAAGATATTTTGGCTTTCAAACATTTCTATAATAATGTTTTTGTCGTATATTATGGTATGAACAAAACATGGAAGTTTGTGTTCTGTGAAAACTTTATTAATTAAATTTATGACTCTTTGAATAGCCGAAAAGCTAGAAAATGTTGCAGTCCTTCTCACTTTTCTTTCTTTTGGTATTCTCACAAAAAATTGCAAAAAAGATCCGTACATCCTGATATCCAGACTGGTTTTACCCAAATTATGTGTATTTCAGAGTTTTCTCATTATTAAGTGAGATTATGACCACTAGCACTTTAAACGCCTGAGAAGAAATAAATTTTGTGTCTCGGATTAAAAAAAAAACCCATGTGTATACACACTCATACATATATGAATGCTTCATTTTCACAAGTGCAATGGTAGTAGTAAAGATGATATTGTTTGTAATTCAGTACAGATTTTCTACAGATTTTCATCCTATCCTCATTAATAAATCTCAAGGTACTTTCCACCCCAGCAATATTCATTTGTTTCTAATAATATAGCCCTACTCATTTGTATTTATTGATATGAGTAGCATTTTAATATGGGGCAGTTCTCTCTCATTCACTTCTCTGGGAAGAGTATGATTTTTGTAGGTATGTGCTTCCATCTGTCAATGCTAGATGATGCAGAATTGAAGGAATGTTCCTTGTGTTTGAAACAGAAGGCAGTGAGGCTTTTGGCTATAACTTAGTTTTTGTTGTGAAATTGTTTCATGATTTCTGATTTCTGATTGGCTTTTGAGAGATCTCTGTCTGGTGTACAAAAAAAAAAATATCTTGTCATAGAGGACTCTGCTTTGGTTGACAAGATGTGTGGGAGAGCAGAGGTATCATTCAGCAGCTTTAGGCTGTAGTACCTGTTGTATTCAATGGAGATAAATACTGGTTTTGATTTGTGTTGAAAAAGGTGATACTGTAGTCTGTGTTGCTGAAAAGATGCTCTGGAGCATTCGGTACTAGTTGACACCTGCAAAGAGCTAGGGGTGATCCCAAGGGGTGGCATGACATGGTGATGGTCCCTGTGAAAGCTGATGAGTGCTATACAACCTCACCTAAGAGGTCACAGCCAAGACTGAATCCCAGAGATATGTGGCAATGGTAAGAGGTACTGCTTAAGGAGCTGAAATGTGAGATTCTGTGTCTGTACTGTATCTTAAAAGAAGCTTTTTGCCAAGCATTTTTCCATCAACCATTTAAAATGTTTTTGTTTTCTTATATTTTCTTCAGGGTAGTAGTAATATCTGTGCTGCGGTATCTTGGTGTCTCTTTCGTGTGCATGTATGTCTGTATGCAAGTTATGTATGGTAGGGAAAAAAAAAAAATGGTATGGAAAGCAATGAAACTTGTAGTTTGAAATTATTTCCTATGGAAGCTGATTCTACCATCTGGGAGTCATCCAGAAGGGGCATACAGAGGAACATTGTTGTTATTATCGAAAGTTCCTTCATGTCCAAGGAAAAGGGTTGTAAGAAACAGTTTCATCCTGAAAGATCTGCTGTTTTATTGCATGTTAACCGTTTGCAAAGCAAAATCTTATTAAGTATTTTTGAAGTACTCTTGTAGCATCAGGATTCGTAACTCTTGAGTATCCTGATTTTTAGCTATTTCTTCCCCATTACTCATGTTGCATAGTTAATATGTTGGATAACATGTATAACAGTATTCCCATTCTAGTGCATGGTGAAACATCTTTAAAACAGACCTAGAACTAATGCATAAATTACAAACATCACAGTAATTGTAATGTACCACTTCTCCTAATTAGGTACTGGAAGTTACATATCTGGAGAGAAGGTGAAATAATAACTTTCAATGTGAACTAGGTAAATAAGATTAAAATCTGTAGTTAAAATGACTTTTATGAGCAGTTAACCTCAGTATATACGAGTCTGTAAAGACTTCTGACCAAGCTAGCAGTGAATTGTTTTCTTGCTGTAGGCAAGGGATCCATTGGGCGGTGGGTTTTGTCTTTCAAGCAGGATGCTTCACTTCAGATAGTAGATAATACTGGATAACAGTAGCATAATATTTGTCGGATGGTTCTTGGAACAGGCAACAGTATATATTGGTCTCCTTAAATGTGAAAATCATAATAAACGTAGGCTGGTTAATATTTGTGGTTGGAAATCTTGAAGTGCTTTACAAACAGGAACAAATATTAGCCGTACTGGGGGATTTGATTGAGGACACTGATCCTCCCTAGGAACTGATCTGAAAAAGGAGCTGAAGTGCCAGTTAAGCATTTCCTTTAGTGCCTGAAGCCTGAACTCTCCTAACTAATTTTGGTGAGTGTGCAAACTTAGCTTTCAGTTGTTTCTGTGAGAGCTACAAGCTTGTGAACACCTTCACTGACCTGGGACTGAATCAAGGTCTGACAGTTTGTGAAACTAAGAGAAATGGCAGAAAATTCAGAGTAATGTTGCAAGCAAAAGGGTAATCCAGATGGGCATTTATTTCTCATATAGTTAGCCAGTATGTTAGCCAGGGCACAGCGTGTGCTTGCAGTGTCTGCATGAAAATTAAGTTTCCTCTTTGTTGTTATCCTGGTGTTGAAGCTAACTTCACCTCTAGAAGGATTGTCCCTTGCTGGTGACCTGGCTTACTGTCACATTTATAGAAATAATGTTAAGAAATTAATTCTTAAGAGGGAAGGTGATTCTGCCCCTCTACTCTGCTATCGTGAGACCCCACCTGGAGTGCTGTGTCCAGGTCTGGGCCCCCCAGCGCAAGAAGGACATTATACTGTTAGAGCGGGTCCAGAGGAGGACCACGAAGATGGTCAGAGGGCTGAAGCACCTCCCCTATGAGGACAGGCTGAGAGAGTTGGGGTTGTTCAGCCGGGAGAAGAGAAGGCTCCAGGGGGACCTTATAGCAGACTGCCAGTACCTGAAGGGGGCCTACGGGAGAGCTGGGAGGGACTTTTTAGAAGGGCATGTAGCGACAGGATGAGGGGTAATGGATTTAATTGGGAAGAGGGCAGATTTAGACCAGATATTAGGAAGAAATTCTTTACTGTGAGGGTGGTGAGGCACTGGAACAGGTTGCCCAGGGAAGCTGTGGATGCCCCATCCCTGGAGGTGTTCAAGGCCAGGCTGGATGGGGCTTTGAGCAACCTGGTCTAGTGGGAGGTGTCCCTGCCCATGACAGGGGCGTTGGAAGTAGATGATCTGTGAGGTACCTTCCAACCCAAACCATTCCATGATTCTCTGATTCTATGATTTTATGAATTCCTTACATGTCGTGGATTTTCTGCAGGAAATGTCTCTTACAGTGCAATGCTAAAATTCTAGCACCCCAGTTTCCATGGCTGTTTGCTGCTTTGGCAATGTGTAGTGACATTAAGTGGTGGCACTGTCCCCAGGGCAGGATTGTCTGGGCATCGCGGAGACCCCTGTGGCAGGATGCTGCAGGCGGACAGCATCGGACAAATTGCACAGATTCAGCATCGACTCTGTTGTTCTTACATTTTGCCTACAGCCAAGTAGGAGACATTATCAGCATTAACTTTTTTTTGGGGGGGAGGGTGGGAACCCCAGCATGATGGGGGAGAGGAGGAGTGGGAGCAGCTGGGGATGGCGCAGGGACCTGGTCAGCTGCAGGCCACTGCCACCAGTCAGTAACAGGCTTTCACCTGATTCCCTCCAGTTCCCTTGGGACTTGGGAGCTTCAGCAGTTTCCTCTCTCCCACAGCAGTCTGTGTGTTACTGACACTGTGTGTTTGAAGGATTAGGCGTTAATTTCATTCCTCATTTTACAGTTATTTAAATGTAGGGGTGTTTTTTCTGGCAGGGATCTTTACAAAGGCTTTGACATTAGTTGTGTCCCTTTAATGGCGTAGAAAATGGTATTAACATTTTTAAACGGGGTCTTTTCAGAAAAGGCTGTCACTCCACTTATGCTGTTGTATACAGCCAGAGACTGTGTAGCAGTGTGCGATTTTTCCCTGATCAAATTTCATTTTTTATCAATACCTTTTTAAATGGAGGAAGTTTTTAAAAGGTAATCATGTGATGTACTTACATGGGGGGCCATTTATTAAAATGATTTTTATTAAATATTGATTATAAAGTTGCTAGTCAAATGTTAAGGACTGTTGTCGGTATGTTCCTGTATCAAAAAGATGTTTAAAGAAATTCTCACATGTTTAAACAAGTTATTTATATACATAAGTAGGACTTGTTGCAAACAAATTAAAATGGATGCAATTTTAACTGAGTTTTTTTGTGTTTTGTTACTTACTGAGCATTAATATCGATGGAAACATTCCTCTTTAAAGATGCTGGTTCTCTTATGCTGAAGTAATGCGACTAGCTTAATTATTTTCAGGATGTTTCACTCCTGATAATGGGGCATTTGTTCACATATACAAATACATATGTTTTTTCTCAAATCTGATTTGATAATCCAATTCCCATTGTTAGGTGCAGATTGAAAAGAGTTTTGCACTGGTAGGGGGTTCTAAAGCCTTGACATTGTTTTAATCTGATAACGAATGGCTTTAAGTTCATGTTCTTTCAGTTGTTGGCAACAAATCTAAACCTGTGTTTTTGGATTTATGAGGATAAGTCCTGCTTTGGCAATCTTGTAGATCCTCAAGAGAATAGTTAAACAGTGATTAATCATTGTTTCTTCACTGAGTGTGCAGAAAAGAATGGAAAAGCTGTATTTCACACTTCTGAAGCAATTAATCCCCATGATCTTAGCCAGGTTTGTCTTGTAGATAAGTCGGGATACAAAACTGTACCTAATTTATCAATGTATGCATGCCATAAAGAATAAAACACACAATTTATTTCATATCATTTATAGTCAAATGTAAAAAAAAGAGTGACTTTGCCATATCCAAGAGTGTTCCTTACATTACCTTCATATAAACTAAGTACCAGAGATTACAATGGGATTCCTGTTTATTGTGCACATCTGGTGCAGTCACTATGCATTTTCTCATTCACTTGCTGGCATTTTTAGTGATTGTGGCATAAATCACCTTGCTAATCAGAAACATAAGTGACGGGAAGTCATCTTCTTTTTTTGAACAATGGGAAAAAACATATGGCTTCTTAGACAGGACTTGGCTGTTATACTATTTATGTGGCATTATATTCTGTATTTAGAATTTCATATTAATTGCTGTGGTTTGATTGAAGGTACAGAATGCCCTGTGGTTTTGGTCAAAGTATTTGTTTTTGGATCTACTCATTATGCCTTCCACACTTAATATCTATTGTATTTGTGGATATCAGAAGTGGAGCTAAATGTGCAGACTGTATTTTAAAATGTGATAAAATGTTTTTCAGCACTTTTTAAACAATATGAGATGGATACTGTATGTTCCGAGTGACACCATATAACGGAAAGTTGTTATAAATTGTGTGGCACAGTAAACAAGAGAGGAAATGTTTGTGCTTGTAGGGAACATGTATGCTCAAAACTTATGTTCCTGCACAGTATCTGTCACTGGATTTACCACAGCAGATATAAAACCATTTGATGTTTGCAGGATTGTATGAAATAGGGTTAGGAAGTAAAATTTGTAGTTTTTGTGAAGAAAGTTTATTGATAATTGTGGTTTTGAATTAAAATTCCCCGTGGGATAAAACATATAATAAGATGCCAAAAAGTATATTAACGTGTGGGGAAGATAATTGCACCCAAAAGCAATTCGTGTACAGTATCAGTTTTGTGTATCTAATTCTTCTTCTTAGTTGAATATTTTCCACTTCATTTTGTGTCACTTATTTTGTGATCCGTGACAGTGATTACTCCTTTAGCCAAATAGTTTATTCTTAATAATAATTACTATGAGAAATTTTTAGTAGCCTTTTGAAAGAACATATTTATTCATAGCCAATGGCTCACAGTTTTATTTACTATTATATTATTTCTTTTAAATAATTAATTGGACATGCAACCTAATTCAGTAGTGTTATTGACCAAGTGTTTCTAACCAGGGTGGAATTTGAGATTATGGCATAGTATAGGAATATACTAATTTCTGAATTGTAAGGAGCCGTTTTTATATCTAAAAGATCTTTATTCTGTCTCAGAAACTCCTAAATAATTACAACAAATATTGAATAAATAACACTTATGGGTAAGACTTGTGTACACTTTTGAAGTCAGGGGAGGTAAACAGGCTGTAAAAAGAGACCGCCCCAAGTGAGTGGTTATTACGTTTATTACTGATAACGCCTCTCTGGCAATGCAAATTGTACCTCCGTGGTACTAAAGAAAAACAGATAATGGGAGAATGCAGAGTAATACTGAGAAGCCCTTGTTAAGCCTTATAGTAGAGTCTCCATCTTCTTGGCTCAGGGACAGGACACATGGTAGATGCTGCTTTTGAAAGCTGTCAGAAACCATATTTTGCCTAAGTATTTGGCCCATACTGGGAATTCTGCAAATTACTGTGGAGGTAACTGGAAACTAACTGACTTGATATCCTTAGAAGAGCTTATAAAATAAAAGGACAGCACACCACCTTAATTTTTTAATAGTTGCTCAGTGTAAGTTTTCTGCTGTTTCTTTTGTCATCTTACGTAGTGAAAGTGTCATTTTACTACAAAATTTCAAATTTGGTGTATTAATTTAACAGTCCAGATTTTTCAGGTTTACTCTAAAATGTGTCGTTACCCCTATTAAGTGCCTCTAAGCACCAAAGAAGAAAGGTCTCATCTCTATCAAAAGACTCATTGAATCTGATTTCCTAAATCCAATTTATTTTTTGTTAATTTTCACTCACAAGAAAACCCAACCTAAAACACATGCACATAAACTTCCCGACTAGCTTAGTATTACTGTGTCATTTTCACAACTATTGCAGTGTCTGGAGTTGCAGATTAGTAAATGGCACTAGCTAGGCTTAAAAGACATTCACATCTTTCGTGGTCTGACATCTCACTGAATGATTATTAACCTCTTCTTGTGGACCTGCCATGTGCTCACCCTGCTGCCTGCTGGAAGTAAAGATGAAGGGTGATCAGTGATACTTTAAGTAAGATGTTGGTCTTTGCTCAGCAGCATTATAGCATGAGAAACGGTCTAACTTGGTGTGTGTTGATCCTTCTTTCTACTTGCAGGGTCCCCAAATATGTTTTAGTAGACCCTTATGTACCTCCTTAAGTAACCAATTTAATTGAGAGCAGGTTTGATTTTCTTGCTGTGGTCCTAGGTTAGCCTTTTAGTTTGAATCAGGAATGTATCTTTGAAGCAGATGTCCCCACTGAGCTTGTGTTCATACTGCAGAGCAGTGGCAGCGTTAGGAAAGTTGATTTATTTTGTATTAAGCTAAATTAGTAGTTGTGCACCAGCAAAGTATAAAGGAACTTCTTTTACAATAGCTGCTAGTGGGCTTTTGGTCCTGAACATGACCAATCCAAATTGAAAACCCTTCAAAGATGTATTGTGTGAATGCTGGTCCTCAGCATTAACTGTTTCATTCTGCCTGTCTGTCCATATTGAACATTTACGGCTTGCTGATGTAGATCCACCTTTTGTGAAACTCTTACAAGTACCCAGTGGAACTCTAACTGGTTGGTGCAGGGCTCTGACCGATTGTCAGACTTGGATGGGTAACACATTTATCAATGCATATTTTTAAATTATGCAAATAGAGTTAGTGACATGAAGTTTAGTTATAATATTTAAATACTGAGTGACTTGCAAAATGATCTGATCTCCTTTGATATTGTCCAGCAGTGAAACTCAGAAGTTGGCATAAGATGCAATGATAGAGGGCTTAAGAGGGAAAGGACAAAAGGGATGCACATAGAATTAGGAGATGGAAAGTGATAAAGCTCTTATAGGATGAATATAATTCAGTTTTTTTCACAGGTGGAACTCTTGTGGGGCTGTAGTCTTTAAGGGAAAACTGTTACGAGTTGTGGACAGAATTTTTTACTTTATGCTTTTGTGCCTGGCAATTTAGAAATTTTCTTTTGGAAAGAATTAGATGAGATATCAACTGTAGGCTTGTGGTTTAAAGCTTTTTTCAAAATGGATAATTGTAGAATTCCCTTCTTTGCCCTTAAACCACGCTTACTTTTGCCCAACACAGTGTAAAAAAAATATTATGCATATCAGACACATTTTAATAAGACACATTTTAAAATTCCAGTCAATGAGTTGTGAATTCATCAGCAGAAACAATTTAGGAAGTTTTGCTTTCTTTGATAAATCGTCACGAACAACTCAGGAGAGGGTTAAAGCCAGTGTTTACATAAATTCATTCTCCTTCTAATGAGGAGGGTGTATAAAATAATTTGCTTCATTTTAATACAGTTATTTAAAACTTAAATTTTGAGTTTACAACCATCTGTCTCAAGGGCTAAGCTCACTATAAACTATTATAATCATTTAAATAAATAGAGGAAAAAACAATCCGTTCAATATGTTGAATCAATATGTCATGCTTTGAATATCTATATAATTTTCCTCACATTAGGATCCATGGCACATGTACAGTACAATATGCTCTATAAATAGGCCTGGAAAGAGTATGGCTGTATCTTGGACTGCAGAGAGAATGATAACGCTCCCCAGAACTTGGTGCTTGGTTTTGCCTAGCAGCAGTCTTTCCCTCTAATCGGAGTGTGATTCAAAACCTAACCAACTGTAATTAAGAGAAGATAAATTTTGATGGCTGTGAGGTAGTGGAGCCTATCTTTGTCACGGTCTTGTGTCCACCACAAGAACAGTCTTCATTTGTTGCCTGCATTTGATTCCCTGCCTGGGTTTCTGAGAAAAACTGGGTTTTCTGCTCTCATCAGCGCTGTTCAGTGTTTCTGCTTTGAAATGACTGAATTGTGCAGTGTCCCTGTCCAGTTAGCTTGGCCAAACGAATTAAGCCTTTGCAACTAGAGGAGCCCGTGCTTGTTTTCAGTACCTAACACAAGACCTTATGTGTGTTATACAGAGTACCTACTCTAATCACTTGGAAAATATGTATTGGAATGTAAGCTACGGGCCTGCTCGAAGTTAAGTACCTCAGGAGTACTGATGAAAAAAACAAAGAGGAGATGATGGATGGATGGACATCGGTGAAATTCATATAAGTACAGCTCTAAAAGATATTTATAGTACCTAAGTTCCAAGTCAGCTTTGTCCAGGAGGGAGGATTTTCCTTCTTTTAACTGCTAAGGAATTATTTAATCATTTTTAAGTAGCTTCACAGACTGTATTATGAAAGTATGGTGAAGACATGGCTATTGTTAAAATAAGTGGCTTATAATATTTAAGAGATTCAGTAAATTTAAAATGTAAATTTTGCTTGCATAGTACAAGTACAGTCTAAAGCTCTGTATAAAGAGCAGTATCAGAGTCTGTGTAACGGAAAATACCAGCCTGATTATTGTAAACTGCCCTTGTACTTTTATCACGTAGAAAGAGTAAAATTATAACTGTATTGCAGGAATTGGACCAAGGGTAGCAGTGAGGGAGTAGCAGAAGCATAGTAGCTCCTAAAGCATATACAGGGACTCTAGTCCATTAACTACATAAATTGAGAAGCTGCCATGTTCTGAGTTACGGAACAAGAAATCCCTTGAGGCTTTGTAGTGACATCACAAACTATTAGAGGTTTGGTTTTGATGTCACTAGAATCCTTTGATGGAGTCATGGCCCAGTAATTAATCTGTTACCTGTATTTGTGCTTCTAATAAAAATTATTAAGGTTAGATGGATGGATGAAATTTCTCTATGTTCTTTTCTTCACTGCATAAGTAACATACAATCTGAAGGATACTTGAAGAATGCACTATTTCTCCTAGCATTGTCCTGCTTTTCTGTAGTTGGATCTAAATTAAAGCAAGTCCAATGTATTTTAGTTGTGTGGAAGGAGAATACTGAAGATAAGAAATCTGTATTCCTGCTTCATGTGTATCAGTGACTCAGGTCACGTAAGCGTGTAAGGGCCAATTCTTGATTGAAGCCATATTGAAATCTTTGTGTGCCCTCCCTTAAAGAAGTTCCACATGCCCACAGACAAGCACAGTGTTCCGTATACGTGAAGCATTTTACACCGTTGAAGCCTTGTCATAGGTTTGTGGGTATCACCTAGCATTCTTGCACCTCACTTTCTGTATCCATAAGATTAGGGAACTGCTTTGCAAGGTGATTCAACTCAGCAATATTTGGAAAGCGTTGTGGTTTGTGTGAAGAGCAGAGTTGGGATTTTTTTTCTGAAATAGTAAAGTCTGGTTTTGAGTAGTGGGCACTGTTAAACCTAACATCCAAGTACTGGTCAGAATGCAAGTGTTCCTATGCTAGTGTACTTCTTAGATTCCTAATACAATAATATCTATTGTGCTGCATTAATTTTAGATGAATTTTAGTCACTTGCATACTTGGAACTTTTTTTTTGATGTTCTGTGTAATGCTGTTCTCCATTGTATTCATATTTCTGTCCTTCTGACATTAGTATTTAAGAAAATCTGAATCATCTTACCAAGTTAGATGAAATACCTGGTTTTTTGCACCATTTGTTTTTGCTAGATGGATCGGGCAAACTGCATGTTTTTACTCTTAAGGTCAAAATTCTACGAGTAGAATGTAAAAATAGCTTAACTTTTCTAAACATTCTTTAGTTTCTTCGGCAGCAACAATACGTATTTGTTTATCTAGAACTATTCAGACTTATGCATGCTAAGACCCATTGAAACCTGAAGTCTCTATGTAATTTATTTTCAGTGTGTAGTGTAAACTGCTGTGCTGTATATACATTTTATATTTATGTCAGGAAAGGGTTGCAGAGGGGTACTTTAAAACCACCTTTTCGGCTCTAAATAGCTATTGTGTACATATGGTAAGGTACTGCTGCTTAACAATTAGTAACTGCTTTGATGAAACTAAATTACATGTTTAAGTTCCCATCAGGAAGTCGCTTCACATATCTGTATTAATGTATTCAAGGCTTGAGAAGGAAAGTTAATTTTCCAGCTTAAATATTTAATTCAAGCTTAAAATTTAGTCTGTAATTAGAGCTCCCAAATGGCAGGAACATGGAGTATTTGTCCATTTTAATTAGATTGTTGTTTACCTATTAATTATATATCATATCTTGTCATATAGTTTTGATGGTAACAGATGGTGCTAGGAGTTAGTAAGGGTTTGAACAAAATAAGATTTCACATGATTTATTAAGTTGCACTTTATTAGTGAGTGGTCTGCTTTCATCAGGTTATTCTGTGGAATAAGAAGTTTGAAATATTTCACTAATTTTGGTGATTACTCTTTATGTGCTCCATGGAAATACTGAACTTAAACAACTCCGAAAGGTGCATTCCTTTTGTTTAGAGGAAGATGTAACACTTCCTTATTTCTCCAAAGTTATAGCCTCTTGTACTACCCACATGACAGTAAGCTTACATCTTTTTTCTTTTTTTTTTTTTCTAAATGTTGTGCATAAGACTTTTCCAGAGCAATATCTCTTCTATCTGCAAAGAGTACTGTCTGAAGCAGTTGTTTCAGAGGTGAAAGACCTGACTCCACTGGAAGAATGTTAGCTTCTGCACAAAATCTGTAGTTCATTTTCAAGTTTCAGTGGGTTGAAAAAACCAGCACATCCATTTGTTGACTGGTGCTTTTGAAATGTACTGGTGTATATACACAAACACATGCCTCTACCGCATCCAGCAAGCATTTAAATGTAAAAGCTAATAGAGATTTTTCAAAGTTGTGTAGTTCTGGAGAAATCATACCATATAACTTCACCCAGTATATGAACATTTTTCCAGTGCTTTAGTAAGACCTACTGCTGACACAGCATTGCCTTCATCACATAACTATAGCTTACCTTGATTCATTAGTACTGTATGGAATACAAGTATGTCTGTTTAAGGATGTTGTAATGGAATTAGTGCAGGGCAGCCCACATTGTAAGCCGTGTGCACACATACATAAAACATACGGTACCTAATCTGTGATATTTCTAATTTAAATATTTGTTTTTAAGATCTGGGACAGAGGAAGAGAAAAAGTAAAAACAAGGGACATCTCTTCTGAGTTTTGAAAGATTCAAAGAGTGAAGGAGAAAGCCTGAAAGGTTTTCAAAGAAAAATCTCTTATCAAAAATTGTGGGGCTCCTGAAAAAGGCCAGGAAATGGAAGTAGATACATGACACAAGTGAAAAAGGGAGAAGATTAAGAAGGTACTTAAGTAAATAAGATTATATAGTACAGATTGAAGCAAATATATTGTGGTTCTAAAAAAAACCCAAGAGCCTTAAAGTCTCTGCACTTTCAATAGGTGTGTGCATGAGATGTTGCATGAACAGCATTGGTAAATGGACCATGGCTTTCTCTGGGTAGAATCTGCCCAGTGAAACTGATCGACGATGGAATTTAGCAATGTGGTGATTGTTGGTGATTTAGTAGTGATTTGAGATGTATTTGAGCTTTTAAATCCACTTTGGCATAGATCATTTGAACTATTGTCTTTTTGGTCGCTAGAGGGAAGAGAGCAGAGACAAGTGTCTTCAGTCCAGGTCAATTCAGAAGCTCTCTGTTACAAACCTAAGTAAAAAAATATTTTTTGTGGCCGGTCAGTCTCTCTGTTTTCACTGATTGCTTTCATGGGACCTTGACAGCATAATGCCATTGAGCTATAATATACCTGAATAAATGAAGATCCTTCTCCTGTAATCCCTTTTCTGTAAAAGCTAATTATGTACTTCTGACTTCCTTCCTCATTCCTTTTGTCCCCTTGCCAAGTTAAAAAACAGGCACGCTCATTGTAACTGTACCTGTTTCTTAACATTGACCGTGGCTTCAAAGAACTGGTTAGAGTCAGAGTTTTGCTAGTGAAAAGTAAACAGATGGCCACAGTACACACACTGATTTCAAGGCTTGCTTCAGTGGGCGACTTGACAAACAGTAGATCTACAAAACTGCCTCCTTCTTCTGGCACTCGCTTTGTCCGCGCACCAGCAGCAACAGATGCTTGATGCTGAGACTAGTTTGTTTTTTCCCGCATAACTTTGGTCGCATACTCCGAGTTGGATTTACTGTGACCTCTCTCTTGTTTCATAATTGTCCCCATCAGCATGGTTGCTACCTTAAAAAGTATTGATAAATGTGTCTGTGTTCAAATCAACTGGAGGTGGGGTGAGTAGGGGGAGGTGTTTGGGAGTGTGTATGTATCTTGGATGTGTTCCCAAGCTGAGGATCGTTTTATCACCACCTACATCTAAAAAGAACCACTATGCTGAAATTGTGCAGTTTGATTAGCTAGGAAAATCTAAGTGACTTGGCCTATTGCCTCTTGTATGTGTGAAAAGATTACCTTCTGAAAATGTGACCTTTTGTCCTCTTTGCTCAGATACTGGGTTTTTCCCTGTGATTTGTAGAACTGTGTTAATAACATAGAAAACTGCTTTCAATTGTTCGCGGATGAAATATAAGTGATTACAAAACATTATCACAAGATAGTACTCGTAAAAATATTCTACTTGCTGAGCTTGCACCATCAGAATTTATTTATACATTTTATGCAAAATACAGGGTTAATTTTTTTATTCCTTTGACCCTGTATATCAAATGTGATAAAATATGCTATCCTGCAGCTAAAAGCAGATGGAAAAATAAATTGGAGACCAGCGTTTAACTGCAGTCTTATACTAGTTCATATAAAAATATTACAAAAATAAAACAGAGACATAACTGGGTCATTGAAATGTTCTTAAAGAAAGGCTGCTTATGCAACAAAATTACCCCATTTTCAAATACTGTGGTTCATAATATTCCTTTAAAAAAACCCTTTTGAAATATAGTAGCATGAATTTTGCTTTTGAAATAGTTTATACTCTTTGGAGTCAATCTTTCATTGAGAATTTTTTTTTGTTTCTCTTGAACACAATAAAAGTAGTGTGTTTGCACTGAGGCTTTCTTATGGCCATGGGAGAGTTTTGAGTCATCACTTCCAATTTATTGCAGTGCCTAGCAGAGCTTTAGCTTTACTCACTACCTTTCTTTGGAATATCAGTGCCATTTATAGCTTCCAGAATAATTCTGTTTTCATGTTTGACTTTATAAATAGATTTTGAAGGATAAGGTGCAAAATCCACAGTTCCAGTAAAATGTGTTGGTATGGATGCTTTGATAGTGAATGCAGCCAGTAGTGACATTCTGTCATTTCTCAGTTCTTGACCACTTCACATGATCTGCTTTGGCTATCAGACTGAGAAACACTGAATCTCCCCCATGAAGGCACCTGCTTCTCTCCTTGATTGTCTAGGCAACTTCAGCCTCTAATTTTAGTCCCTAAAGTCTCATTTGACTTAGAAGTCTTACAGCAGCCTAAATTAGGCAGTGTGAATAAACCTGAGTGGAAATGTGAACACCAGAAAATCATGTAGTAGCATCAGAGTGAAGCTCATTGTTTATGCAAATAGGGATTTCAAATAAGAGAAGTGGGATTCTTACAAAAAGGACTGCAAGGAGGAAAGCAAGATTCATAGAGGATGAGTAATAAAATGGCATAAGCAGCCTCTGTCAGTGCATGTATTACAACAGACCTAGTTGGTTTATAGCACTGTGTGGGAGAAATGGCTCAACCGAAACTAATCGTGTTGGAGATGTTAATGGTATAACATTGGATTCCATAAAAGGCACTGCTTTCTTGTTCATCAGTAAAGGTGCTGTCCACACCATCCTGTGATAATGATTTGGTAAACTGTACTGGGTAGGCATTAAAATACTGTAATGAAGAACTAATCTGCTGCCAAAGGATAGTTGTTCTGGTACAGAACAGTCAGGTTGCAATTCTTCTCGAAGGAAAACTTGTCTTCACTGAATATAAGTGTACTTTATCATAATTCCCTAAA
>NW_010117351.1:25000-57427 GCF_000699245.1 Pterocles gutturalis
CGTTTTATGCAGATGTCCTAGCACTCAAAGGGTGCATAAATTACTGCACCATGTATCAATTTCTCTTTAATGTATTCCTTTCTTATATCTGGGACACTGTTAATAGAAGAAAAGTATTAAAAAGCATAAAAATAACTTGTATGTAAGTCTCTTTGAGTTGAAATTATATCAGTCAGCCTGTCAGCACTAACATATGGGAAACATAGTTTAGCTACGATGCATAGCAGGGGCTAAAAGTGCTGTTCAGACCATGTGCTCAACTCCTACAGAAGAGGGACTTTATATCACTTGTGCAGCCCACTCACAAATTTGAGGGGTGACATCTATGGATTCTGAATATATCGTAACCCAAATATTGATCTGGTTACAGAAAATGTACAATGGAGGGGCAAAAAAGGGAATAAGATTATCTTCTAGATCAGCAAAGAATCCCGTAAACTTTAAGTACTAAATTTTTGAAAAGCTTATTGTATTGCCATTGGTATACTAAAATGATAGTTGTAGATAATACGGAATTTTCACGCGGGTTTTCCATATCTTGGGCTAACTTGCAGTAACATAACATCTCCTTGTATCAATTACTGTAAACTAGTAAAGAACCCTACTGTTTTTGTTTTGTTTTGCTTCCTAAAGCCCCCTGCTGCTGTTGATTACACCTAGATCTGCTACTGATTGGAACTGTTAAAAGGCAAAGATAGTGTGGATGGTTTCTGAATCATTTAATTGTAGAACTAATAAGATGTTTTCGCTGGGACCTAATAAAACAGATGATATTAAAAAGTGTGTATACTCTCCATGAAATTTCTCCTAAGCCTGGCCGGCACAGGATATGCAAGTTTCTTTTTTTTGAATAATACTACTGGATGTGGTTTTAAGAAAGAAGTGGGTGCGTAAGGTATCCAAGAGCATCATACAGTAGAGATTTAGCTTTCTGTGAATTTTTACATTTTTAGTTATATGTAAATGTTGTGCGGGCACGTTGAATTGAGGAGATAATTACATGAACAAGATATATTCAGTCTTACATTAGTGCTGCTTTTTTAATAGCTGTATAACACACACTGCACTTGGTGCATATGAACCTTGAAAAATTGCTTCCTTAATACAGTAAGGCTTGCCAAATAATGTCCAAAATTGGCCTAGAGGTATGTTGGTTTATCATGAAAGAAACTGTTCTCCTTCAGTGGTCTGTCTGTGTCCATTCAACCTCTCGGCTCTGGCAAGGTTGAAAGGTAATATATGAATACACATAAAGAAGTCCTAAAATGAAGAAGAAGAAAAATATATCATTATTTATGAAAGTTAAAATTTGAATTGATGGCTTTCCTATAATCTCTGTTACATTATTTTTAAATTCTAATGTAAATAATTGTCAAGAATAAAGGTGAGACTAATATTCAGGGAGGACAGGGAGAGAAAGGAGAGAGGGAAGGAATTTAAAGCTACCTTAATGCCTTGTAAATCTGCAGCAAAAGTGATAATCCGATTCCAAGCATCCAGGAAATGATGCTGCAGAGCTGCTCTTGTATATCTAGGAGGGTGTTACATGCAGTGGAGAAGTCCACCCATTATGACTTGAGATTGACTCACTATTTCTTTCCACAGCTTCACCACATTTGTTCCCCTTCTACATAGATATAATCACCTCATGTGCTTTGGGTAAAGTAGCAGTAGGGGCCAGCTGAATCTGCAGTTTCCAAATTGTTCTGCTCTTGTCAGTCCCATCAACTAGTCTTTTCTTTGCCCAGTCTTACATTTCTTCTCAGTCAGATCTTTGTCAATGTTACCTGCATTTTTGGGGGGTTTTGGGGGTTTTTTTTGAGTTTGCATTTTACCATGTTGTTACTTTTGCCTCTGACAGTGAGAATAAATTGTGTTTTCACCCATATTTTGGCAGTGTTTGAGTAATTTTGCTTTTCAATTTCTTTAGTCTTAGCTGAATGTAGTAGGGTCTGAATTCAGGGAAATTAAATTATCGTTCATAACAAGTGGTTTTTGATAATTATTTTCTTTGTGAAAGACTTTATTTTATGTTCTGAGAGATAGGATCTTGCAACCTCTTCACTTCGTGTTGTCCCTCATATTAAAATTTGTCTTGTAGTAAAGTAAGTAGCATCATTTATCCTGCAACAGTAGTATTTTGCCTATATAGTAATGTATGTATTGTATTAACACATCCCCATACCCACAGAAGTGCACATTTCTGACTACTTAAAGGCTGGGAGGAAGCAAAGGTTGGAAAAGTCATACCTTGTTATTCAAAGAACACAATGAGGTGCTGGAGAAAACCAGTATCATGTAAAATGAAGTGTTTTTTAAAAAATTTATACATACCTGATACATGCCATAGGTTCAGATTTGATGCTGGAAGGGGCAGAGCTAATCTCAATATTGAATGATGAGGATTGTTGATTTCTGTAGCACACACTGTTCGTGGAGTGTAAAGAGTTTATTAAAGTGTTGAATATCAGTTATTGAATACATGTTACCTACAAATTGTGGCTTTAAAAATCACAAGGCAGCATGATGCAACCTTCAAGAATAAAGGAGCCAATCATCCACTTCGCACTTTAGTAGACTCTTAGTTCCCTTGACCAATTATCCCCATTGATTATTTGATTAAAAAATAATAAAATAAAATTACGCTGTTGTATCTAAAAAGCTCAGAAGAGAAAAATAATCTACTTATCTCAAGCAGATAGCTTTCCTTCTGTCTTTCTCTACTTTCTACAAAGACAAATGTGTTAGTGTAATGCTCATTTAATGTACTAACAGCTCCCAGGATCTGTTTCTTTTCTTTGGTCTGGGATGTCTTAATTTTCTTCAGCTTATTTTTGCAGAGATCGATTTTTTCCAGACTAACAGGGGCTGAGAATTTTGAACCATATATTGTAGATAATAGGGAAGATAGATTCAGTTTTTAAAATGACAAGAAAAAAGTTGGAAAATGGATTTCCATAGAGTTTTCATTGACAGGTAAGATTGTGTCAGTCATTCTGTTTACAATTGGAAAAGTATTTTTGTGAACCACTTTTACTTAAAATTGTATCTGCTGATCCCTAAAGGCCAGCAGTTGCTCTTACAGATGATTCCTGTAACAAGATTCTGTAACTGGAATTTAGTTTCACTGGAGCGAATTAGAATGTAATTTATCTCTGAACACATACCTACTGTATTGATAATGTGCAGTGGATTATTAGTAGAATTACTTTGAACTGAACCTGTGAGAAAGAACAGGCATGGCTCTTTCTGTGGTGTTTTGTTTGTTTGTTTTGTTGGTTTTTTTGCTCTTTTTCCCCCATAGAGTATAAAAAATCCCAACACAAACAAAAAACCCCAGCAAAAAAAAACAACCAACCTAAAAAACAACACACACCCCTTGGAAAAAAAAAAAACAAACCAGGAAACGAGAAAAAGCCAGCATGTTGTAATTATTTCATACTTGTTACTGTTTAAAATGTTGCAATTTTTCTCTTTCCTGATACGTTGTTGTAGTACATTAAAGTCTTGCAAGGGATGTATAACTGTGTACTAAAATCAAATAGAAGTGCTAACCTTGCGCTCTTCGAAAAGCTTGCGCTTAAGGTTTCCCAGTGCAGGGAAATGACGCCAGACCCTTTGTGCCTCTGCAAAGTATTGTAGTATTCTTTACCTTAATCCCTGGCAGCATCACCTCCATATCTTTGTGTCATCAACATCTCTATCAGAGTAAAACTCCAATGCATGTAGCAAGAAATGAAGCGTGTAGGGGAAAAACAGAAAGGTTCTTGACTGAAATAGTTCTTTAACTTATTAACAGACAAGTGTGCATGTCAGAAAAACACACTTGTTTGCTGTGAGTATATGCAATAGCTGATGGGTAAAGAAACAGAAACCTTAATTGCTGCTCGTGTTTAGGTCACTGTTCATTCATTCGTTCATTGCTGGAGCTATGAACTATTCATATGTTGCCACAGTATGTTACTTACACACCACTGATGGTGAAGGAAGTAAGAGCTAAGATGCTTCACAGACGTCGACATCGGGGGGATTAACATGTCTGCTTCATTAATATATATATGCATACATTAATGTTGAAGTATTGAAACTGTTTCAAATTAGATTAAAAACTGTCTCTTACGGTCTGCTATAGTCCTTAGAAACATTTAAATTTTTGGCATCAGCCTTACCAGTTTCTTAACCATTTTTCTTTTCCTTTGCCAGTGGGGATACGAGTGCAGGCGGAGTGCTCCTCGCCTGCCTGCTGCCTAGTTTTCTGTTGTTTTTCCTTAGCTAGGTCTGCTCTCTGTACTTGCTAGCCATCATTAAGCATATATGAATCTCTGTGGAGTGGCAGGCATGGATTCTGTGAGTGACATTTCTGGCAGCATTTTCCTTGTATATGGCACCAGGCCTGATTTTCTGAAATTTTAAGCATCTATGATCCCCAGTTGCTTCTGCTGAAGCTGTAGGTACTCTGTCCTTTTGGAACACATGCCACTCTGTGCTAAATCTCAGGCAGTTAAAAGATGAGAAAGTCGCGGAAACTTACTTAACACTCATGTGACAACCAGTTCTGTGTAGCAGCAAGAATATTGCCTGTATGAAGGCTTTGCCTCTCCTGCTGTATTAGTTACAGATCCAATAATCTGCCGCTGTGAAAACTAGGTTTGGAGATCAGGAGTGAATTGTTTAGTAATGTTTATTGGAGCTCTTTAAAATATATTTGCAATGTATAAAACACTTTGATATATAGAAGCTCACATTGTAATAAGATTACATTAAGTATCCTAATAAGATCAAGGCTTGAAATTATGTTTTTCCGGATTTGAGTGATATAAATTAATTTTAGTTTAAACCAGTGTCAGTGTTCTTAGATGTTTGTTATAAATACTCCATTTGCAGTTTATGTGGGTCTGCATTTAAATAAAAAAATTCAATTCTCCTATTAACACAAGAAACATTTTCTCTTCCTCTCCTTCCAGTATGCTGCAGATACAGATTATCGAGACAATGCTGTAATTACTAAACTCAACCAGTGAATTATATAGAGAATAACAGTGGCTGATCACTGAACTCTGCTGGCACTGGCCTTTCACTTCTCATTTAAGTCTAGCCTACTATATAAAATGAATTCATTGTTGTCAATTTAGATCCCTTGTGGAGGCTAATCCACATCACAAAGCCATTCTACACAAAAGTGAATTATCTTCAGAAAGACCTTATGAGTATGTGTGAACTAAAATATGCAGGAAACTTCCAGTACAGACTAAATTAATTATTACTTGTAACAACAGGCTGACCCGGGTAAAATGTTGGATTAGTTCAAAAAGAACTCCAGAGTCATAGTTCTGCTGTAGTTTCTGTTGGTTTGTCTAATCTGCTTTTGATTTTATTGCTGATTCTGATTTCTCCATAACCTGTTGCACAAAAGGATACCTAAAGGATCTAGAGGACTAACTCAATATTTAGTTCGTGTGGTTTTCAGTGTTAAAATTCGGTGCATAAAGTCAGGGGAGAAGCTTGGCAAGTTTCAACATCATGGTATTCCTCATGTCCTTCAGTGATCTTGTTGGAGATGTCTTTTGGACTCCAATAAATTGCCCTCCAGGTGGACCACCCTGGGTAAAGTGGTTAGCTGGTTTATGCCCAAGTACATGTGTATATATAGAACTAAATTATTTGGTTATAATCACTCTTCCAGGTACACCACTTACTATATCAGACTGATACCTAAGATGATATTCAGTAACAGTCCGTATTTCTTGCAGCTATGGCCAAGAGAGGTTGTTTGGGGTTTTTTTTTTTAGCATTTTAGTACCCTAGCATTTCTATCAGTGTTTTAATCAGATTTAATTATTTAAATATAAAATGCTGTATTAAATTCCTTGTTTAGATGTTTAATGTTGTACTTTTTAAAGTACACAAGAGTTTGGAAAATTAGGAGTAACAAGAAAGTGTAATGGCACTGATGAGTGGCTAGGATTAACTGTGAGTTCCCCATCAAGAAACAATCTTCACAGCAGCTCTCGCAACCTGTGACCTGGCCAATTTTGTTTAATTCGTTGTTTATCTAAAATATAAGTATTTTGGAGAAGATAGGTTTTTTAGAATTGAGTGGCTATTTTTATTTCTTGCTACCTTTTAATTCACAGAAAGGTAAAGGTATCTCCTATTAGTGAAGACCTTACTGGACCCGATAATATTTCAAATGAAGAATACAAAAAGTGTAACAACTCTGGAGAAGATCTGTTCCAATTTTATGCTTAAATGATGAGGTTTTATGTGCAGTAAAATAATGGGGAAGAGTTGATTCATTGCATTTACCAATGACTGTCTAAGATTTCCCTCCGTCCTGTCCAAATACGGCTGAATATTTTTTTATGGATGCCGCAGCGTAAGAAAAACTAGTGCATTTCACTGTCCATTTGGCATGAAGCAGTAGATAGAGTGTAAAATTAATTCTGTACTTGAATTTCTCTAGAGTGTCAGGCGTGTATCTTGTCAAATTCTTTACTACTTTGTTTGCTTAAAGACTTTATCCTGAGCTATGGAGCAAGAATAGTAATGACCTTCAAACTCAATTTTCAATTTACACTGTAAGCTAGAAAATCCACTTCAGTTTCTTGAATCCACCTGACTCATTATCAAGTAAACAATTTGTGGTAAATTTTTTGTGAATTTATTATTTGTTTCTTTTAAAAATTGTTTCTCTTGCACTGTGCAAGAAATAGTTTAATTCTTTTTTTTCATTATAAGAGGCTAAGAACGTTAGTATTCGTATCTCTATAAGCATTTTTAAAATTTCAAGGAGAGTTTAAATATTTATGAAAATATAAGAGGTAACTTAACAATATGTTTGTCTTGGAAACTTGTGGCCAGAACTTATCTGCACACAAATTGCTTTTGGGAAAAGAGAAGAGCATACTTACAGTCAGTTTTAATATTTTTAATGGTTTTCACTTTTTACTTTGCAGATTATATAAAGCCTTCAAATATTAATATATATTCAAGATTAGGGATTTATAGGCTTCTTTCATTTACTATACATTGCTTGTCCATGAAATTTTCGTGGTCTTCTGATTCTTCTGAACCATAGTTATTGTGCATGCAGATATACAGCTGATGCTGCTGCTAACTTTTCATTGCATAAATAAGTGAAACTCTTGGCCCGAAGATAGCAAAAGCCATTCACTTTAAAAATAGCCTTCAACTGAAAGGCATATATACTGCAGGAAAAAATGCCTTTTTTCTAATGGTTTCAATTTAGTGGTTATTGATATTCTGATATTGGAAGCATGCTGACTTTAAAGACTTGTCCTTGTCACGTATATTTATTTTTCTGAGATCTTTAGCTTCCTTTTGAAACAAGCTCAATACTTCATATAGATAGTATATCTGGCTATAGATATTATATCTTAAAAAGTTGTAGGGGTGGAACGATTTTGTCATTGCATAATTTGGGATGGGTTATTTTTAAAGAATTTCTCTAGTTTATTTATGTAATTTAATGGTTGATCTAGTATTTATGTAAAGAAAGAACTTAAGTTTATGCATTAGTCTTCTTTTCAGAAGTGCATTGGACATGCTGAACTGTGCTCCCTTATCCTGTAATGTGGCTTTTGGATTTTGCACTGACACGTTGGAAAAGACTTAATTGTTATTCTATCCTTTCTTATCTTCCGGTGTGATACAGAGCATTACAAATGGAGAACTTTCCAGCAGAAAGCCATCAATAGAAAAGGTGGATATTCCTGAAACTAATGTTACCTTACTTTCTGTATTTGGACTATTTCTTCAGTGCTTGTAAATCAAGGCTAGTTATTCTAATAGGGTGCTTCTTCCTTTAAACATAGACAGATTTTTTTTTCCCAAAGTAGATACTTAATAGCTATCCCGTATGGAAAATATTCAAGGGTTTCAAGGAATAGCTGTAGCAATTGCAGGAGAAGTGTATAAATTACCATCTCTTCTGGGTTTTTTCCCCCTCTCAGTACAACTCTTACTATAATTAGCCAGCATTTAACAGCAAATGTTTGCTTTGGTTAAATTATTCAGAACATTTATTTTACTTGTCAAAGGTTAGATCAGGTTGTTGTTTGAACTGGTAATTAAATGCAGCCTAATACACTGTCATATTTATATGCACTATCAGCCCTGTTTCCTCCTTATTCTGTATAATTTTGTAATGTTTCGGGTTGACATGTAGACTTCCAACTCAAATCCTGCTTTCTTGTAAAGAAAGCTAAGATTTTACTTCTGTGTTTCATTGTACACACGTACACTTAAGAAAATAAGGATTAGGGTTGTTTGGAATATCATAACTGTGGACTTCATAGTCATAAAATAAGTGAAGGCCCTCTGAATATTTTTATTTGCATATTCCAATAAGTCATTACACAGCATCTGGTATGTATTAATTATTTTTGACAGATGAAGGTAAGGTGTACAAGTGCAGACCTCTCCTTTACTAATTGAATACCTACAAGTCACAGTAACATACAGTATATTTAAATTAGATTCCCAGATCTTTACTGGAAGTATGCATAATACTGAAATATAAAAAGGTTCTTAAAATAATTAGATAGTTGACTCAGATGAGCAAACAAAATGAAAAAGTCTCAAGGTCAGAAATTCTCGTAAATCCAGAGCAGGCACTTGTACATGTACGCTAGAGGACTGAGACTGGCTATCCAGCCTAATAAAATAAATGGGAGTTTTTGGAGAAGCCAGAATTCAGTCTTCTGTAGTTTCTCATGACAAGTTCAGAAAATATTTTTTAGACAGTCATTTAATTGAAATGTCTCATATATAATGTGTCCATTCCTTTTTTATTTCGGCTATATATGTTTATTTCTCGGTCAAATTTGAAGAAATAATAAATTATATGACATTTTAAAAAACTTTTATCCTCATAGGCCTAATGTTGTCCAATGCCTATGAAAGGAAGAAAGTCCAGTTAAAAGGTAATTTATGCACCCTTTGAGTGCTAGGACATCTGCATAAAACGAGGCCACTGCCTTTTTGATGTCAAGGATCTTGGGATAGTTCCAAATTGTAAGTATTTAAATCCTAAGCTTCGAAAGGAAGCTGTCCAGTTAAAAAAGAAATAAGCATGAAAGTGGAGCGTCAACATTTCAGCAATCTTTTTTTTTCCTACCATGTGTAGACAAGTATTCCTGCCTTCTTCAGTGCATTTGTGTTGCAGCTTTCTCTTCATGTGACTGGTGTAATGATATGTATACATTTCAACCTACCTTTTTTCTCATCGTTTCTAAAACATTTTAGAGAAATCCTACCTATTGTACTTAATGTGTTGAAAGTGCAGTTTTGAAAGTCTCACAGTTCTGTCAAATCAGTACTACACTGATTTGTAGCCTTGTTAAGAAACAATTCAGACTTGATGGTAGTGAAATCCCAATTTATCCACTGTCACGGTGATCCCCCGGACTGTGTTAGGTGCTTGCAAAAGTTGAGATAGGAATAAGGGCAAAACATACAGCACTATCTTAATGCACATGTGATCTCTGAGTAACAGAATTGATTTTTTTTTTTTTACCTTTTCTTCCCCATAACCCTATTTTGTAATAAAACCGGCATAGGCCACCACAGGCCACAAGGCAGAAAGATACAGTAAAAACAGACTTAAAAGTGAAGTGTATTCGTGATTATAATTATAGCATAACAGTAAAGAAACTCAGTCTATGGTGTTCAATTTGTTGTTTTGCAGCTTGTTAAATTTTTATATTTCATAGTTGTAGGAGGTAGCTAAAAATGAGAGAGTATGCTGTGCTCTTACAGAAATTATTTTGACCTCTAGGTGAAGTACATTTATTTGTGTATACATCATCTGAACTGTGAGCCGTTTTGATTGATGTAGTAGATTGCATATACATATGGCATGCAGAGGACCTAGGTTAGAGTAAAGTTCTGGCCTCTTTCATGATGGACTATCTAATATAAACTAGAATCAAAATGACTAAATTGATTTTAAGTTGTACAGAAGTGCCATATGGGTGTAAGTCTTGGGATGGATATTACAGACTATGTGTGCCTTTAATTCAGAAAACTGGTCTTACGTTAAATAGTTGCTGTATTAAAGTTTAGGAAGTATTCACACATCAGTTTGCACCAAGACTGCTACTGAGAGGAATGAAAACCAGTGTAGTTGTTTCAGATGGTATCTTTAAGACCATTGATAGTAGGAATCAGAAGAAGAGTGTTGATAGCATGGCACATATCCATGAAAGTAGCCATTTGTAGGAATTAATAAGCTTAGAAGGTTAACATGTGATGATAGGGTATGGTTAAGGTCTAAAGCATCTTATCTGTGAACTGAGGAATTTGGTGGTCAAATGGTACCTCAAACATGAAAGAAACAACCCAACAAAACCAAAAACTCTGTTCTCTTCCTGCACATCTCTCATGACCATTGCTACTGGCTTCAAGAAAAATAATGCAAACAATTGTAGTTAAAATATTCGTTAGTTCTCTATGTTACCTTTTAAAAGCTAAACTGTGTGTATGCCTTATGGAAGGTGAGACTGCCTTCTTCATCTGTTGTTTCTGACATCGGTGCAGTGAAAGAGCTCCATTAAATACGGAGGCAATCTTGAATTTAAAGGAGGTGAGGAAATATTCTTTCTAGCAGGCTAACTAGATTACATTTTTTTTAGGAATGAATCTTTATTTTGAAAATACCGTGTTGAGTTATTTGAATGGATTAGGGGAGTCGTATGTGGGGTTCTTTGGGAGAAAGAAAGCTGACTTGGAGTAGTACAGTGAAGGAGTGATGTTTTGTCTTTTTAAATAATTTAATCTCAATTATCTTTTATGTTTTGGCTTTCATTTCTGATAAGACACTGCCAAAACCTCTAAACCAAAAATTATGAATAATATTAAAGTTATCTGGGTTTGTTGTATTCAGTGTTTTGCTTATAAATGTGGCTGCTAAGACAGAACAGGATTTCCCTTTTTCTTCCACAGTGGAGAACAAAAACTTCCCAAGCACAAGAGTTGGGATGAGTAGGCAGAGGATCTGGTGCCTGCCTGAGGAATCCTTAAGTTTCAAGCCTTCCTAGCAACAGGTGGCATAGCAATGTGTGTTTGACAGAGAATAGTCATCTCAGCTAGGCAGTCTCTGTCACCTCTCCTTTGAAGAAAGATCTGTCCCCTTGATCAACTTTTTTCTCCTTTTCCACCAGGAAGCTGAGAATACCTGCTGCTGCCATTTTATGTCTTCCCTTTAGGAGAAAAATGAAAGATTAATAATACATGACAGACAAAAATTTCAAAAGTAACTACTAATTTTAGGTGCCTCAAGATGCACAGCTGTACTATTAAGTAAGAAAGAAAAGTGAGAACAGATTACACCTGTATTCTATATGCTTGGTTTCTTTCCATTTACATCTGGATCTAGTTCAGAATTCTCACTTCATTCTTCCTGATGCTCTAAGTGGTCCATAGCCTGTCCACTGTTAGGTCACTTCTCTACCTGAACTATTACCAGAAATGCAACAACATAGCAAAATGAACATTTTTCTAGGCTTTTGCATGTGCCCAGTTTAAGAATGAGGTCCTACAGAGTCTGCTGCAGGAAAAAAAATCTGGAAGCTACCTTTTTGCAAATTGATATTTCCTGTATTTGGAGAGAAAGAAAATAATAAAATTGGTCAGAAGTGCAGGAAAAAAAAAAAAAAAGTTGGAAAGAAGTATGTGAAAACAGCTATTTTGTCCAGGAGGATTCAGTGTCTTAATGCTGCCGTGGTTTTCATGTTAAATATTCTTAAAAAGTCTACTGGTCTGTAACACAGACAAGAAAACTGTCTGCAAAGGCTTTCTAAAAAAATGGGGAAAATTTAATCAAGGAGGTTTCTAACCATATCTTGTTTACATCTGTTATTTTTTTTAAGAAAATGAACTTAAAAGCTTAGCCTCAAAGGTGTTGCAAACTTTCTGTAAAGTGTAATGACAGCTGTTGTTCCAGTACAGTTCTTCAAATCTGTTCACTGTTTTGTGGGAATTCCATTTCCTTGTTGGTTGCATGCAACAAAAACTGATATTCAGACAACAGTGGGAGATTCAGTCATGACATAGTGGTTGGTGAATTAGAGAGAGCACTCAACGAAGCCTAACCTATTTAAAAGCTGACAATCTATTGTATTACCTATTAAAAATCAAAAAGCTTTAAAGAGTCCTGCCTGTTGTTCTGCTCTCATTCCCCAGAGCAGAAGCGCATATGCAATCCTCAGGGCAACTGATCCTTTAGCTTTCTGCTTCTGGTCTTGTCTGAGATCTTGCCCTAGTACTTATGTGTTGTCTAAGAATGTCATGGAAACCCAGGCTTTTGCTTCTTGCTGAGTAGCTCCTGCTGACCCACTTCTAAAGCAAAATAAACACAGGTCTTAAGGTAAAGAAAATAGAACTTGTTGGTGACAGATGTTTCTGGTAAATCAAATTTTCTGCCAAACCATAAAGCCCTTTTAACTCATAAATTGCAACTCACTTCCCCCTTTAAACAGTGTATGTTACCCTTATTTCTGAAGTAATTTATGTTATGGATTCTTACTGTAAATTTTAGGGTACATTTCTAAAGTTTTTCATAACATTTTTTTAATAGTCAGACTTTTGTTCCTCTATAACCTTACAAAGTACTGCTTTCCTGCTTGCTGTTTAAGACCTGCATCAGTTTCAGGTTTTGAGGCAGTGTGTTTGATGTGCCATGCTGTTTGTACTGGTGAGTTCTATGCCTGTGTTTTACATTGCTCTGGCAAGGAGCAGGAACTGCCCAGAAAATATTTTAGGAGGAATAAATGCCTCTAAGTAACAGTACATTATAGAAATCATTATGCTACAGTGGCCTTGCCTGCCTAGCTTCTCTGAAGAGTTCACCAAGAACACTTCTTCCCTTGACAGTTTGATGTGCATGGACAGGAAAGCCCAGAAGGTTGTGCAGTCTCCTTCTCTGGAGACATTCAAAGCCTGCCTGGATGCATTCCTGTGTGATCTGATCTAGGTGTTCCTGCTCCGGCAGGTGGATTGGACTCGATCTTTCGAGGTCCCTTACAATCTCTGACATTCTGTGATTTCACCCAGCTGCTCAAAAATTGGAATGGAAAATATGAGAGTGGGAAGGTATAGGAAAATGTAATAGATAACACTATATTAAGAGATCAAATTATTAAAGAAGGAAGAGTATTGCACTAAAATTTGCTACCATTTATAATGTTACTAAACTTGGCAGGAATTAGTACTAAGAAACAAGAGATGTAGCAGGATGTGCTGAGCGGCAGAGTTCACTGTCTGCAAAAGGAAGAACCTACCTTGCCATCTTTTTAGTAGCATGGAATACAGTGGTGCGTTCCTACTGAAAAAAAAAAAATAAATGTTACTGATGGCAGTACTGATATCTTGGTATAGAGGGCTTTCATGCAGTCAACTACTGTCTAGGTTAGCAGGTCTCGTCTATACCTTGTGTTTCCAAGTTTTAGGGTGTTCCTTTGCTTGAGATATTTTATTTTGTTTTGTTTTATTTAGGTACTGCTGTTTGAAATTCACTACATCCTAGGTATGAATAAATATTCTACGAAAATACTGAGCCCCTAGAGTGGCTCCTAAGGACCCTGCTTTTGTTACTCCTGATGTGGCAAGGCTGAAGAGAAGCAGCGTTGAGCAGGCAGTACATGACATGAATACTGTGCCTTATTAGAGTGTGTCTTGAGACTGAGCATTTGTGTATGAAGGAGGATTCATGAGAACTTTTAGCATATTTTTTACTAGGGGTAGCCCTGCTCTGAAGTTTTTCCTCTGAGTGTGGCTTTTAAACATGCCAAGGTAAGCCCTTGCTCCCACTGGCAGAAGTAATGGAAAGCCTTGCAATCCACATTCATTGCACTGCAGCTGAATTAGATTTCAGATAGCGCCTTGTCTTTGCTTTCCTCTTGCACCCACTTTTCCTTTGCAACTGTGCCCTTTTGAGTTCACTCATAAGGATTGGATCACATAGGTGAACATGGGTTATGGTTCTTCACGTTATGTAGAAACTTAATTGTAAGATAAGAAACATATTCTGTCTCTCTCTGATCCTTTGAAAATGCCTATGAAAATGCCCTTTTTCCTTGGCAAACAAGGCTTACACCAACTTTCTTTGTACCTCAGCGTGAGACATTGCTGCTTTAGCGTCTGCATCTCTAGAAGAGAAAACTAGAAGAGAAATATTTGATGTAAATGCCTCTGTGCGTGCGTGAACATCCTGGTGTTTCTATAAAAATTCTGTCAACCCCTGTAGGAAATTGTTTTCTAAAAATAGTGAAAGAATAAAGGCTGAATCCTAGATTAATTGCTTACTACTTTAAAGCTGTGATATCCCAGAAACTTGTTTCATTGAATACACTTTTAGTGTCTAAGCTAGTTACTATCATTTTGGGTAAGGCTGCAGGCTAAGCTGCCATTTTTTCCAGTTCACTGTTTTGATGATTTCTTTCAGTCTTGACATTCTTTGGCCCTTTGAGTTACATATGTATTACTAAAACATAAAGTGTGTAGCATAGCATGGTGCCTGTCTGTTCTTGAAAGTAAAACTCTTAAATACTTAAAAGCAGTCATTTCCATACCATAAACAGCAGTAAACTACTTTAATCTCTTAACTATCTTTGGAAGGACAAAGCTTTAATTCAAATTATGTTGAATTGTTTTGTAACTAGGTAGACAAAATATATTCTAAAATAAAATTAAAAAGGGATTGCTTTCATTTACTGTGTTTCCAATTGTTTGAATAATTTTAATATGAATAGGGTTTTCAGCATGTTTAGATTACTGTAAGAAAAGGGAGTCGCTTCATAGTTGAATGATGTACCGATTTGAAATCTTACTGCATTTTTCGTTTCCTTCCCTCCCATCTTCCTTTCACTGAGGTAAAACATTAAATTTCTTTCGGTCTTATGCCATAGGTTATAGTTTCTAGGCTCTTAATTGGTCTTGTTGCTCTTCTCTGGATTGCAGCAGCTGGTTGTTGTCCCTCTGTGCTGTCCTTCTAAAGAT
The DNA here is from genome assembly GCF_000699245.1 of Pterocles gutturalis. Taxonomy (NCBI): domain Eukaryota; kingdom Metazoa; phylum Chordata; class Aves; order Pterocliformes; family Pteroclidae; genus Pterocles; species Pterocles gutturalis. Next base: position 40,019 of record NW_010117351.1, read on the forward strand.
AGATACACTATTGCAGCTTTACCAGCATCAGATGATGGGAGGAGACTTGCTCTCATTTTTATCAACTTGTTTTTGCTATTTTGAAGTAGTATGATATTGTTGACTCACTTTCAAATTACGATCCACTTGCCCATATTCTTTCCGTCACAGCTGCTTCATAACTAGTTGCTCTTCATCTTGTATTTTTGTAGTTGACTATTCTAACCAAGTACAAGGTCTTAACTGGTCTCGGTTAAAATTTACTCTTTTGGCAGAATAGCTTCAACCCAAAAGAGTCAACTGACCCCGTTCCATATAGATGCTTGTTCCCTTTTTAATAATGTTTTTTTCACCTCCTTCCTTTCCTAACAATCATGAACTTCGTCCTGCTAAGACCACTTGCCTTTGAGCTTTTCTTCCCTCTGTTTTGAGCTGATTTGTACTTATGCTTTAAAATCCAGTTCAGTTTAATCCCGTGACCGACCTGTCTGATTTTTCCTCCTCCTCCTTTAAAACAAAATGCAAACCAATTAAATAAAAAGTCCTTTTCACCAGTATATTCCAAGAACTTACTGGACAGCTGGTGTGCAGCTAGATTCCTTTTCCATCATATGTCTTCTGCGTGTATTGTAGTCTTCTCTCTTGCCATCTTTTATTCTCACAATTTTCTATCTTCTATGTTTTCAATTTCAGAGTAAGTACAGATAACCTCTGTTTGCAAGGCAGCACTCGCACTCTTTTGGCTGACACATTCAGTAATGACAGCAATGTGATTTATTTCATCAAATCTTACTTGTTATGCCAGTTTAAGTTATAATTTTGATCACATGTGAGATCATGTGGTTCTCCAACCAGAGAAATCAAACCCTGCCATGCCACCTCCCGTTCACCTCTACGAAGAACCTTTCTCTGTTTGCCTCTTTAGTTGAAAGGTGGTATGGTGAAAATACAGCAATGTAACAATTGTGTATCTTCTTCTAAACAGCTAGATCTTGGGGGTGGGAGGAGTGTTGAGGGCATGGGCTACGTTTAGCTGTTGACTTCAGATCTTTTGAGGTATTTCGTGTTTGAAATCAGTTATTCCAAAGTTGTGGTCTCTTAACAGCCTCATTGTGGAGCTGTCACATAAGCCTGCGTTAAAAATTTGTATAGTTCTGTGTATAGGATGTGGGGTTTGGTTTTTATAGGAAATTCAATCTGCAGAGCTGAGACTGGTTTTGACTATTGTCTCGCCTGTTCATTGATTTTTGTGGGGTTTTTTTTGTTTTGGGTTTGTTTTGGGTTTTTTTGGATGAGACCATACCGAACACGTAACTGTAGTATTGGGATTTTAAGATGGTTGATGCTGTTTTTACTTGCATTGTTACCTTTGTCAATGCAGAAGAGAGAAATTGTTTCACCATAAATGTCAAATGTCACTGTTCATAGCATTAGACCTTGGGAAACATAGTTGACAAGGTTGGTAGGGGGCTCTGGACATTGTATCTAGCGGTCAACATTACATAAGGATTTCAATACTCTTTGCTTTATTTAAGTTTTTCTTCTGTAGTCAGACTAGTGTAGTGTATCTTACAGAATCATGTAAGCTCAAGAAAACCGTAAGCTAGCAACTGCGTGAACTTGTTCCCTGCTCCCTCCCTTCCACATAACAAATAATCTTCCAAATTAACAGAATATAAAGAGTTTACTTACAAAAAAAATTTGTGTTTTTTTTTCTAACTGCTAGCATAAAAAAGTTTTTAACTATCATGTGAATTACCAAGAGAATACGTTGTCATGGTCCCAGGCTATTTGTGTTGTTTCTTGTCCCTGACATTTTAATTCACTACTGAATTTATACTTTGCATGTTTAAGTACTGGTAAAACATGAAAGTTGTAGGGTTAAATCTGTAGACAGTGCTTTGAAGCTCCTGTGGTAATTGTTCTTAGGTATGTATTCCTTTACTGTGGCTCTTGAGACAACTATTTAATAGACAACATTTGAATAATACAAATGTGCGGTTGGTAAAAATGGATTAGGGTTTCAGGGTGGTACCAATGGGTGATATTTAATATTGAATGACATGTATTAAGACAAATGCTTTTATATATAATTTATTTGGCATTGTAAATGCATTTATCTTGTGAGATACAGACCCCCTGTTGCCACGTGAAGTATTCTGGAAAGGTTTGGAGTAAATAAATAATAAAACCACTTTGATATACAATCTAACAATATTAAATATTAAGACTTTCACATGATTGATTTTAATACTTAATTAACTTATTTAAAGTCCAATGTAACTCTGTTTTTATATTAAAGATCAGGCAGACAGAAGTTAAAATGCAGGAAATGTTATTAAATGAGACAAAATTAATTGCATTTCGTGATCATCAGGCTCACTGGCTGTTAACCTGTCCATCAGTGGCAAGATCTCGTTTGTTTTGTTCTAGACCACAACTGATGTTAATGTTAATCTGCTCTACCATGTCAGTTTTTTTTTATGTTTGCATCATTCTATTTTAATGATACATAATCTGATACATTTTATAAAAGAAAACAGACTTGCTTTATGCTATCCAAAGTTTGTCAAATTGTGCACTTTTCTTCTGAGTTAGTAAGTGTTCCTCCCAAGGCATGTTTCTTCAGTGGGTGGTGGCAACCTGTGGAAGTGACTGAGTAGAAACCTTAGCTAGTTTTAAACTGGGGAGGTGTGTGGGGTGGTGGGTTTGTTAAGTTTTTTTGGTGGTTTTTTTTTTTTTTTTGGAGGCATTTGAACTGATATCTTCTGTATTTAAATGGAGGTGGTGGTAGAAAACGGCTGTGACAGAGAGCAGAAGAGCTCAGTGCTATGAGATAGGTGGTCCATTTGGCCAGAGTAAAAGTCACTCCCAGAGCAAAGAATAAAGCAGTGAATACTACAGGTTGTAACAACATTTTCAAAAATACCTGTTAATGAGTGTGTTAGTAAAAAGTATCCAGCTTGAAACATACCAAAAGGTCCTCATAGGAGGAATAATTTTAAGACCCAGGAGATTTGGCCAGTGAAAGAAAACCCAGAGTCTGGAACTGTTTCTAGATTATTTTCAAGTCATCTGTACTTCATTGCTTTAAATAAACACAATGCATGTTTATTCTCCTAATGCGTAATTCATTGTCTACTTTAAAATGTTTTCACATTCTGGAGAACCCTCACTTCTGTGTGCTAACATGCTTGATTACTTCATAAGCTGCAAATGAAAGGCAGAATTGTGAACCCTCATAACATGATGCTGTCAAACTTAACAAAACATGCATAAGACCATTTCCACATCAGACATTTGCTTTTAGTCAGGTTGTTTTAATCAATTTGACTTCACGGGGCAGCTAATTTATCACTTAGCTAAACAAGTATTTCCTCTACTTGTCATCAATTTAAGTAATTAAAATGGTAAACTTTGCTATATGGTATGAAATAAAGGGCCAAAGATAATTTGGAGAAGGTGGTTGATACAGTCTAATAGAATGAATGCAAAGTATTATTTAAATACTTTGGTATGCTTCAGTAGTTTTCAGAAATGTCATATTCTGGTAGCTTTGCTGGTACTGATATAAACTGATTTTTATTTTTAACATAACCAAGATTAAACAGCATTGTTCTGCTTCTTCCTCAAAGTTAGTGGATTCTCTTTTTCCTTCTTCAAGCATAAAATGTTTTGCTTTCTTGCTTGATCATTTCAGGGTAAGAGGATGTCAGAGAGCAGTAGTGGGGCAGGTGCTGCATCTCTGCAGTTCTTCTGCCCTGGTCCCAGGTGCCTCCTCAAGCCTGCAATTCCTCCCCTTTCGTTTCACCACTCAGGGACGGGAAGAGAGGGGAAATGGATGTTGTAAAAGCTCACAATTGCCTAATTATTTTTCACCTACTCAGTTGCACCTTCAAACTATACTTTGTGAGACTGATATTTCCTAATTTTTCCCAAACATGAATACTCTTCACATCTTAAACATTAATTTTGATATGTTTTGGTGTGTTTTGTACTTTGAATGAATGAAAGTCTGTATAAACACTGATGATTAAGGGAAACATTGTAGATGGGGTGTTTTTAGGTTTTTTTAATTGAAGTAAATTAGTAACTATTTTTGAAACAATGCTTGTTGTCCATAAACTGCTCCTTTAAATACTGAGTATTTATATTCAGTATCTGTTGCAAGTGAAGAGGTAAATTAATTTCTTATGATTTGAAATAAGGTACAGTATTCGTGTTCAACTGTGCTGTGTTTTGCTTATGAAATACTGATTTTAAATTTGTCAAGAGCAGTCTTGCCACCTGCACTCGTGGTAGTGAGTGGTCTCACTGCTAAAAGAATTCTATAATAGTCTGGTTTTATTTTGAACTTTTAATCTTTTAACTGAACATTCATTATAATCAGTTTATTATATGAACATTTATTATAATATTCTTAGAGATAACTCTGCCATTTCGTACAGTTCTGTTTATAGCGGTACACTTGTGCAATATATGTTTTTGCTGTGTTTTGCCCAGGTCCAGTCCAGATGCGACTGGTGCATCATTGGCAGTTCAGCGAATGATAGGAGTATGTCTCACTTAGACTTTTATCTTTGTCTTGTATTTCTAGCTAGGTGGATGATTTATGCGTATTAATGCAAGATGAAGTATGGCTGCATTGAGGCTGTTGCCACTGACAGTCTGGTGAAAAAGTGGTTTTCATTTTGAATGTTTTAAATATTATTTTTAAGCATTCCAAACTCACAGGTTCGTATACAGGAAGAATGACAGTGCTGATGAAGGCATGACTGTGTAAGAAAGTCTAATTTATGGCAGCAAGAGGTGGTAGAAATAATATCATGTATTAAAGCAGCTAATACAGAAGGCAAAAAATTTGTAAACTCTCAGGGGCACAAACCTCATGTCTAAAAAAGAAGCAGCAGACTTCAAAGCTAAGTACTCACTGAGAACAAGGAAAGTTCTCTGAATTAGCGTGGGTATGTTAAATCAGACTATCTAATACAACAAGTAGTTGATCCCTGCTGTATAAAAAGAGGTTGTTAGTAAGGTAGATGTTAGTAAACATCAGTTAAGTTTTTCCTAATGGAAACAGGTTGGTATTTTATCGCCTGTGGAATATGGAGGAGGTCATGGGGAGAGAGGATGATGTGCTATAAGCAAGTATGTCTCCAGAGTCCTTTTAATATCCAGTGGAGTTGTGTGTTGGAGTCCATAGGCCTGCCTTTCAAGGGGCTTTTGGTGGCCTCCATTGAGACCCTGGCCTGAGAGGTCACAGCCATACTGACAAGCTGCCTTCACTGTTGCTGGAAAGCAGCCTGGAATCACTCCCCGTGCCGTGGTCAGCGAGGAGCGGGCCTCTGATGCTGCCCTTGGCGGAGGCATGGCAGAGCAGCTGAGCCCTGCGCCAGGGCCATGCCACGGCAGCACTTTCCCACGGTGCCCGAGGGCTTCCCCTGCTCGGTACCTAACCCAGATGAGGAGTTTATTTGCCTGTCTTTTCCTTGGGCTCATGGGTGGATTAGTGTCTTTTTTCATTCCCCTAACTAGATAAATGTTTTATATGCAGCCTTAATTATTTTCTCATGTATATTAAAGAATAGTTGAACTCCCAGTCCTGGGAAGGGTGCCTGGTCTGCGGGTTTCTTAGCCCTTCATCTTTGGAGGGGAAAAAAAAAAAGTTGGGATAGATAAAAGAGTCATTTTTAGCTCTGGCTGAGATGTTAGGGTTTAACTAGATAGCCAGTATCAAGTCTTGTATTCTAATAGTTGAATTTCAGATTTTTATAACATTTTTATTGTCTTGCATAGAGAATGTTTTTAAATTGCATCTTATTTAATATGAACAATATGTTATAGGCTGTTACAAATCAACCACAAACCTGTAAAGAAGTAATCTGTCTCAGAGTAAGATCCCACATGTAATCATAATTGTTTAATTGTTCTCTTTGTTAAAAGAGATGAAAATAACTTAAGTATGAAATTATAAGGGAAATTGCTTGGACTAAGGCGTGACAAGACTAATAGGTAGTGATATTTTTTTAACACTAATCAAATGTATCCATAAAAAAACACAAGTAACTGATTAAATCACTGCACAAGTATCAAAAGTAAATCTACTCAGCTCTTTAAAACTGCTCTAACTATCTGTAAAGTAAATTATGGCTTTTATATGTTGTAAAGGCATGGTATTTGGGGAGTGTTTAAAAAAAGAGAAGGTGGATACAGAACAGAAGAATATAGAAGAACAAACTTACCAGAGCTAATTTCATACCATGTTATGGATGTAAGATGATGTAAGTCTGAAGCATATTGTGTCTTAACTGAGTTATGGTTGCTAACCTGCAAAGGCTGGTAAGGTCATTTTGTGCCTCGTTCTTAGTTTGAAAGGCACTCGGGTTGTGCCTTATTCAGATTGTGAAGGACCATAAATGTAAAAAGTTAATCTCTGGCAGCACAGTTTGAAATAAGCTTGTAATTTTTGTGAAGACAAAATCAGCAGATGAGTAGAAAGGTAGTTACAATGATATGGCAAAGAGAACAAGAGAAGCAACTAAAATTCCAGCAGGAGAAAATTATAAACATCTCTTTCTGCAAAGTTGTTTTTATTGTTTGGGTTTTTTTTTTGTTGTTTTGTTTTGCTCTTTTTTAAAAGTAAATTCTTTGAAGTTTTTTATTTATTTAAGATGTCAGGTAGTTGCAAATATCTCTCTGCATTATGTAGCCATAAGACTGCGTGCAGGTAAACATTGAAATGTTATCTAAGTGGCTAGCAAGTTTATAAATGTTTTTCTCCAAGTTACCATTCATTTCTCATTAATATAGTTTATAAATTACATAGGAAACACGTGATGTGTACTTGCATTCATAATATGTTTTGTTGTGCTAGTACAAAGAGTTGTTCAAGGCATTTCTGTGTTTTATTAGTGTGTTTTATCATATGAATGTATAATTGTAATAACTGGACATAAAGATGTACCACTGCAACAGCAGGCATTTCTACCTTCCCTCAGTTACTGGCTCCTTGTTCCCAAGAGCTTCAAATGTTCTCTCGTAGCTGAACATGAAAAGTAGTGAGAGGTGATGGTGCAATCATTTCTGCACTGGGACAAACAAAGGACAAGACCCACAGGGAATACAGCTGAGAGAGCAGAGCAGCCTTTCAGAAATGGTCTGGAAAGGAAATGCCTAACAGTGGCCTGACCAGCTTTGTTTATTATTTAGGGGTTTGGGTTTGTTTGTGTTTGTTTGTTTTTTCCACATGACTTAGTAGGAAAATGAAGCAAGTGGATAGTATATAAAATGAGAAAGGTCTTAGGAGTCCCAGTCCCCTTTCATTTATTGCCGGTAAAGTGAAGGTATACAGTTATATGGTCAATGCCATGCCTTGTAAGAACCAAAGGAAAAGCATAATTAGTGATTTCTGAATTGGTAATATACCAGTCCTGAAAGAGTAGGTGAATACCTCTTTGTGTTTGTCTTTGTATATTTCTTTTTAAATATAATTTTCTTGGAGTTAGAAAGTAATGGTATTTGTAAACTAAGCAGTTACAGTAAGTGATATTTAAAACAGAGATGACAGTCATTGGTAGCTGCTTAGTGCTTGGGCAAATCAAACCTGTTTGGCTGGCATAGTTCTTTTGTGTTGCAAGTTAATAAATTGCTGTACAAGTTTTTTGTACAACAAAAATGCAGTCTTGACAAATGTACTCTTGCACTGTTAATACACTGGAAAGGTCATTTTTCCTTCTTACTGCTCTGACCATAACACCGTCTGCTTTTCACCCTTTTATTGGCATCCTCTTATTTGTTGCAGCCAATATTAGCCTCCAGCACTCCTCACCTGAACCTGTAGTTCTTGTTCATTTATGTTATAGTGATTTAAATGCCATTCAGGCTGTGATGATGAACCCACATCACCTACTTCCTGGGTTTTCTATTTTGTGCTCTCTCCCCTTTTGCCCTTCATTTTTGGAAGAACTTCATTGTCAATATTCACTAACTAGTTGATTATATTTCTTCGAATGCTTCCTTAACAGACATCTCTAGAAAGATTTTATAAATCTCAATAAAACCAGTATCAGCCTTCATACTAGTCAGTATTATCTCATTCACTCTTTTTTGCGTGTGTTTGCATCCCTCTCTTTGTTATCTTATACTTCACATATAATTTCTGAAAAAGTAGTGGTTAAAAAGAAGTTTGTCTAGGGTAAGAGGTCCTGAGTCCAGAAGACTGACGATGGTGGGTCTCACATCACCTTTGCTCTAAAACCTTCATCATCACCAAGGACTAGCATAATTTCTGCCTGGAGTCAGACTAAAAGATGAGTTGGGGAAGCTAGAAAAAGGAAGGATAGAGGCTGCTGCCCCAAGTACAGTCTCTCAGAACCACATTTGGACAGTCTCTCAGAACCACATTTGGACTTCTACTTGCAGTATGATAGTTGGAGGTACTTTAACAGTTCCTTTGGACTCCAAATAATAAAACATTTGGATGGGAACGCTGTTGTTCTGTTATTAAACATCTAATGGTGATGTTATGCCTGGTAAATAACGAAAGGTTTTAAGCATTTTTGCTATTGCCTTGTGTGATTGAAAAATAGCTAAAGAAACATTGAAGTGTTTGTTTCTCTGGTTTTTTTCCTCCAGATAAACACCCTTCAGTTGGAATTTACTGTTGCCAACATGTATCATTCTGTGTCTGAAATCAGTCACCCTTTGCAAACAGAGGAACAAGAAATAGGCATTGATCCCTTGCAGAGTTACTTGAACAAGCCAGGAGAAGGTGAGTTTTGTATTTCTGTACTTCTTTTACTTTATACCTAGAAATCTGGTGTAAGTGTGCAATGATAACTGTACCTGTCATAATTTGTTTAATTATTCTCAATGAAGTTGAACTGGGCAACTTAAAAAACATTTCACAGAATATGTGTAGAACACTCGGTCACTAATGAAAACCATGAAAAGTCAGCTTTCAATTAAGACAGAAAGATTAGCCAAATGTTTAATGCGCTGTCATCCTCTTTAATCATAAACCAAACACTGACTTCAGCATAAGAATATTGGAATGCAGCATGGCTTTATGTTACTTTCTAAAGCGTAGGCTCTTACACTGCTTTGGTTTTAGGGATTTTTTCTGCTTTCCTTTATTTTTAATTCTTCAGTAAAGTTCAGTATTTTATTCTGGATGAGATTATGTGAATAAAAAGGCTGATTTTCCTTTTTTTGTTTGTTTGACTCAGCACCTATAATTCTTATTTTTTTAAAAAAATGGAAGTTGAGAGAGAATGAACAGGCTCTAAAGGTAGAAATTACTGTGTAACCTAAAGTAAATTAATTAAATGCAGTATTTGGAAGACTCTAATGAACACTGAGAAGAAGCTGCTTGCTTAATGCAATGCATGAATGTGTTGCTTGTCTTTTCTACTTATTTGCTAGTAGTGACAGTATAGTTGGTTCGAATAAAGTGATAAGCTTAACGAGAACGCTCGTCCTTGTCATGAAAACATTCCTCAAGTACTCACTTATACACAGTGGCACCTTAACTACCTGTAATTTTCCAGTCATTGAACACATATACCAGGAGGGCAAAATAAAAAATTTATTTTAAATTACAGAGTTGAAACAACTTTGTCACATTTCCTAAGTCCCCCACCCAGATTAACTATTCTGTGTGGGTGTATCTGTCTATAAATCTTCTGTTTACTAGCGCTTATTAAAGAAGCTATGTCAAGTTTTGCTTAGTCAGGTGTATTACTTCAGTTTATAAGAAGCTGTTTTGCTTTAAAATATATTGGTAAAACTTCATTGTCCTGTTGAGCAATTTCTTTTTTCATTTTTTCTTCATTGGTTTATAAAGCTTTTTCAATGTTAGAAAATGAGAATGAACATCTAGGGGGAAGTATTTTAAAACCTGATGATTAAATGAAGTAGCTTTTCTAGGTCAGTCTTCCTCCTCTGTTATATTTGACATCTTAACAATATTGAGCCTTTTTAGTTTGATAAACTAAATGCATTTTTGTACATATTTTTAGAAACTTGAAAATAATATTTTGCAATAACATAAAATGATAACCATTTTCCAGAGGAAATATAACTTGCTTCTAGTCTACCCCAATCAAGAAAAAGATAAACCTTTTCTACTGATTTTTTTCCTTTAAAAAAGTACTGGTAGTTCTCCCAACTCTGTTTCAAGAAAAAACAAGATTTTTACTCTTTAAAAAAAAAACCAAAAAAACCTGTAAATTAATTTTACCCTTTATTGTGCCCAGAAGTGATTAGTTACCTTGACTGAAAAGGTTTTTCATTTTTATCCCAACCTTAACATTTCTATGACATACAAAGTTATTAGTATTGAATTGATGTTTAAAAGTGCCATTAATTCATTTACCCCAAATGTTCATTAACAATGTAAATGTATGCTGATGTTCTATGAGACAAGGAAGTGACTAATGACTCTTCGCACTAACAACACTTAAAATGAATAGAAACTTTAGATAGCTAATCTTGAAGTAATCAAGACCCTCATTCAGCTTGGCATCTCTGTATGCTCCAAAACAGCTGTCAACCGTTAAAAATATATACACAACACACACATACGCACATGCGAAGATAAAGATATGTAAATACATGGTTCCATAAGTCATAAAGGTTACCAACTATGGTACATTTTTTATGTTCTGTCTATGTAAATATTTTATATAAAGCATCCATTTCATCTTCATAGGTTTTTTTACTGTGAAGCACATACTGCATTTTAATTTGAAACGTTATATATCCAAGATAAGTCTTTTGAAATTTTAATATTTCATTTTAAATAAAGTATATGCTTAGATGGTGTTAGGTCTTTGGGCATCAAAGTGTACGGTCGTTCCTGTCCATGCAGTCTGTCTACCATTGTCTTCGCAAAAGTACTTCAAGTCAAGGTTTTTCAACTCGGTCTCAAGTTTCAGGCATGATACAGAATCAACTTGGTGAAAATCTGTATCTCAAAGTCTTCTGTATCATGTGTCATAGAAATATGGAAGAGAGGTGGTCCGTCAGTCAGAGGTGTACTGTGCAATATTGTGGATTATCAGGACATCTGAATTGTTTTTTGAAGCTTTGCTGAATGCTTAAAATATTACCTTGGAGGCAAAGTGATAAGAAGTCTTTGCTGGGATGAGATAATAAAAATAAAGCACATCACTGATAAGAATGCTGAAAATAAATATTTAATCATAGAGCTAGTCGGATTTGTTAATCTACATGAAATATTGTATTTTTAGTATGTGCAACTGATATCAAAACTTGATGGAGAACCGGGAGATGTCGTGTGCAGCTGGAGTTTCAAAATTCTTTCACAAGGCGTTTTCATAAAATGAAAGAAATCTCAAAAATACGTGGGTTGCTGTTAAGTATAGCTGGTTGGAAAACCGCATGCATAGACGACTTTCTGTTCATTTGCTGTTAGTGTGGAAGGATATATTGGGAGGGATCTCAGAAATATGTTGATGGAGTCTAGTAGTACTCGGTGCTTTTATCAAAATCTCAGTGAAGGTATAGGGAGAGAACATGGATATTTGGGATACGGCTGTTAGCTCAATGGAGGGCAGACATACAATTCAAAGTATTCTTGAGATTTTGGAGAAGTGGCCTGAGAAGAATAAGACATGGTTCTCTAGGAACAGCTGTGAGGATTAATGTTGCAAATGCTAGGCAGGAGACAATTATCTAGCTGAAAGCAGAGCATTGCAGATGAAGTAAGTGTCATTTGGAGAAAGATCTGGGTGTTCGTTGCACTCCAAATTTTGTGTAACTGAGGAACTTTGAATCTTGAGTTATGATGAGTCATGAGAATGTGCTTGTTTGCAAGTTTAAAAAAATTCAGGACAGGCTGTTAACTAATTGAGAGTTGAGATCTTTGGTTTTGTCCCTTTAAAATATTTTTTAAAAACAGATAAGATAGTATTTCAGTAATTCTCTGATGGCTGATTTGGCCTGTGTTATTTTCCTTGTGTCTGATTTTTTTTCAAGATAGAAAAATGTGTATTCAATATATGCACTCATATATTTCTTAAATAGCAGTTTTAATAGTTGTTAGGAAATTTGTGGCAGAGAATCTCACTTTTGCAATCTGATACTGCATATGGAAGATTTTAGTTCTCTTAAAATTTTAATTTTGGATTATATCTTTTGGATTTGGTTGTATTTTAATTTCAATGCATGTGTGTATATGTGCATTGTCATGTTTGCTTTTAACTATAGTTAGTTGATGGTATCTTGATAATTTTTTTATTCTAAGAATCTTCATGATGTTGTTCATTTTATTCTAGCAATATTTTTGAATGATTCCCTCTGAAATACAGATCTTTATCAGAGAAACTGAAGAATCCTATCTTTCTTTTGTCCCCAGCAGAGACTTTATAAACCCTGAATATGCGAAGAGAAATTTCACAAACTTTGTCCGTCTACCTTCTCCCTGTGTATTGCATCTGACAAACTGTTCTGTTCATTTCCAGATGCCTGAGGTTTATATTAACTAGGTAAACTGTTTATGAGCTGCTGTAATTTTTTACTTTTAAGTTATAGTGTTCACTACATTCTCACACAAGTTTTGAAGAGCATAGTAGGTAGTATTCCCATCTCATTGGTGTAATGAGAAAGTTGATCCTCTAAGGACAGACTGGAACAATGCATTTAATACTCTTCAATTTAATTTGCTCAATATCACAATTAATACAATTAAGGTCACTTGAAACTATTAACGAATTGGGTAATTTACTTTAACAATGTCAGTGTGTTCTCACAATTACATTTGCCTTAATTAGTGAACAAGCTATTATTTAATAGCATACTTCATTCACATAGAAAAATGTAATGTGTTCTTTGTTCTTAATAGAAGAAAAGGGGAAACCTTTAATGGGTCGTAGTGTTTTGGATTTGGAATTTGGTGGCATATATTTCATATCTAAAGACTATAGTTGGTGGTGAGGACAGAGAAGGCTGATGTAACTGGAAGGACAACGATAACTGCTGGACTGTGTGACTGAAATTAATCCAGTTGAGATATATCAGTTCCGCACCTCATATTTACTTACCATTGCATCCCTCCTGATTCTCAAGGCTGCCATGAAAAAATATGAAAGATGGTAAGGGAACACTCATATCTCCATTTTGACCGTATTCTGTGTGTTTCCATTGCTCATCTTTGGAGAATTTTGCTGTTCTGGTGTCAACCTCATAACCCTCATCACTAGAAAGTATTACCATGTAGAACTATACCTTGTGTGGAGTTCAAGATACCTGGTTTATATCAGTGTTATACAGAAAACATGTAGAAATCAGAGAGAAATTAATTAATAACTCTGGACCTAACAGGACACACGTGCTATCAAATAATTTCCCCAAATCTTTACGTGTAATTCACATGGGACTGTTTTAGTTCTGGGTACATCCTTTCACATTCATACCAGGGGTAAGTGAATTTTTGCTGTCAGAAAATCGTACTATCTCCTAAACAGTCAGTAGCTATTCTATGTTGTGAGTTGGGTTTTCTTTCCCTTACAACCCCCTTCAGTCAGTGAGGCAGTGCTAATGCAGATTGCCCTGTGTGGCGTTTATGTGTCTGTTGTTAGAGATCATTTCCGTGATTACATTTGAAAGAAACAGCCACAGAGGTCTAGACCTCTCTGTGCGAGAAGTACATTTCTTGGTACAAGTGACTGAAGCCTTACTACTTACTTGTCAAATATTTTTGATAGTGTATTGTATGACATCATGTGCGTCACGTAACGTGTGTTCTTTCATCTTCTCTCCAGGGAGGGACATGTACATGAGGTATAGCATTGTGTTTTTAAGAGTCCTTTTAAATATGCATGCTTGTTTGTGTTTTCATTAAAAAGGCAAGACTGGAAAAGAGAACCTCTTTGCATTATATTGGAACAGAAGATGCTGAGGTTTGTGATTGTTCTTACGCCTTTATGCTATGGTTTGCACTGGGCCCTGAGAATGCCCTGTGTCCTTCCTGGACAAGTTTTACCCTTCAGGCAGAAAGCTTCAGTGTGCCCTGCCAGTACAGTTGTTGCTAGTGGTCCTCGTTCAAAACCCTTGTGCTTCTCCTCCTGGGCTTGGCTTTTCCATTAAAGGCACAGGTATGCTAGAGGAGAATGAGCTGTCTTCAGTCTGGTTCGCTTTGTGTTGAATGAATAAAAGCAAGAATGGTTTTTACATCTTCAAACACCATCTTCAAACACCATATGCTAACAAAACAGGCATTTTAATATTCATTTATTAATAATAACTAGTGTTTAGCTAGCTTTTAATTGAGCAGCAACAGAGCAACAGGATTGTAGTGACAAAGGCTGTTGGAGCAACACAGTGTGTCATGAGCTAACTCAGCCTGTCACTCGCTCCTTCCGTACAACTCTTCCCATTTCCTCTTCTCTTTTCTGTATTAGAAATACATTTTATTAAGAGATCAGTTGGAGAAGCTATGCATGTTTAAAAATGCATGTATTTAATAAGAAGTCAGTTGAAAATAGCCAGCATGCAGTAGATTTTTTCCTTTAGAGACTGTATTTGTATGGGTGTTGACACACTCTTAGAAATTTGCCAGTTGTGGGCCCCTTGGTTTCAGTGCCCTGCTGCAAATTCATACTTAGGAACTGTAGGAGTTTTTTAAATTCTTTCAGTTGTGGGAGTGAATATGAGTAGCTGACACAGTCTTGTGGGTTACCAGCTTCCAGAGTTGGGCTTTCCTCTCTAGAATTGGTAGCCCAATTTTTTGGTGGCTTCACATGAGTTGCACATTACATGAATTCCAGTTTGGAGGTTATAATGTGGCATGGATAACTGGCACAAACATTGTGTAGAGAAATTGCCTTCAGTGGTTGATAAGGCAGATATTAGGGAAGACCTTTTGGACAGCAATGGCTGTTGATCTGAAAGAAATCTAAAAGGTTAATTTTGAGAGTTCTACTCTACATGGGTGTATGAAAATAAGACAGTTCTCACTGATGACGTTGGCACTCTACCTTGGTTCAGTCGTCTCAGCTGGGAGTTTCCAGTTCTTTCCAGATACAGCCCTGCCTGAACACTGGCAGAAGTTGCTTGTCAGCCTCATGTCATTCTTCTAATAACTCCTTGTGACCCTACTTTGGGAAAGGCTCATTTCAGTGTTTCTTTTTGTTCTTTTCCTAGCTTTTCCCAAATCCAGGTTAAAGCTCAAGTAGCTGGCTCTCATCTCACTTCCTAGTATACCTGTAGTATAATGCTTGTGGTATAGAAGGAAGTTGAATTAAAAATATTTATTTTTTTTTACTAAATTTTACATGCTTAAAGAAGCTTAAAGTACCAAGCAGAAATTTCCATCTTAACGATAGTAACATACTGAACAACAAAATTAAAACAGAATAATCTTTTTTAATATGACGTTTGTAAATGTGATTAAGAATATGTTAAAATTAGGTCATTATTAGAAGTTATACAGAAGCTAATGATGAGAAGGGAATCATTCTTTGAATATTTTACTCAGACTTGATAAAAAAAAAAAAAAAGAACATTACTACCCATAAACACCTCACATATTAAGTGTTTCCAGGCCATGATAGAATTATGTTAAATGGCTATATCTCTTACATATGGAAAAGGCATAATCTCTTAATTTAAAAAAATTGAACTGTAGAAGTTTGATTGTACTTGTGTATGTATAATAAAAGACCAGTAAATCAGAATTCTAGCTGAGGCCAGCATGATTGGTACAGGATAATAATTAAATGTTTGAGTTCTCTTCTGTCCTGACATACAGAAGATTGTAATTTACAAAGCAGTCTGTGAATTGTGTGCAGCTAGCTGATGTGACATACCCCTGTCTCTGAGATTAAATGTATGTTAAAACATTTTGAAGGAGTTTAACTGCCACAGGTTTGATTGTATTAGAAATGGATTGCTCTATATAACAGAAATATGTCAGCCTTGATGGGATCTTTCCTGTCTTTCGTATATGTGGACATTTATAAAGATCTGGAATTCCTTATTTTAAAAAGTGAAGGGTTCAACCTGCTTTCACTTAAGTGCCAAATGATACTGTGAAGCTTAAATTTCAGGCTTCTAATTAACTAACAAGCCTCATTCTATAGCCTCATTGGGTACCCCTGTCTTTGTCCTCTTTGGACATGCAAAACTAAGAGGTGTGGAAGGGGAAAGAAATAAAGTACTGTCATACTTACTTCAAGTGGTAAGAAATTATCTGGTAAGATGTGTGTTATTTATGGACAATCTGGCCTTTTAACAAAGAAAAATAGGCCTATGCTTAGGTTGCCACTGCTACAATCGAAACAGCTGATACTTTAATGAACAACATACTGAGGGCCATCCAGGACATAAGGAAAATTAAGCAGGTTACAAACTGCATATCTTCTGTTTAGGTGTAGGAGATCTCCCCAGCTCTGACAATTAGCTCCATTGATCAGGCAAGCCGACAGACAGAAACAGAAGGAGGCCATTTGTATCAATTTGAGGAACAGAACTAGTAATGAAGTAAAATATCCATACCAGGTAGTTTCACCTCCACTTTGGAACAGATATTTTTAACTGCTGGTTTCAGCTTCACAATAGCAAATAAATAAATATGTGCTGCTTAACAAAAGCTTATTTTCTGTTGTTTACAAATTGAAAGCAAAGGAATAATAATACTTCTAACCTAGAGGGTTTTTTAAAAAGGAGAAAACATTTTCTGGACATACAAACAAATATGAATCTTGGTAACCTGACAGCTTTGTTTAAACATTGAATTTGAGTTTCCTTTCATGAAAATCTTTTCAAAGTACAGCAATTCAGCTGTGAAAACCTGAATACATTAATGATGACAAAGAACCTCTGGAATGAGCCAACATTTGTTTTTGTTCTTTTACAACATTTCCTGATGAATTGCATATACAGAAGTGTTGCAGGTTATTTTAATTTTCTTTTCGTACTTTGATAATAAATGTCTCCACTGTTTACCTTCTTGGTTAAGGTACATTATTATTGCTAATTAGCTTTAATTAATTATAATAAAATGACTGTGAAAGATGTATCTTTGATGTCAAAAAAGTCAGGGACTTGATCCTGATCCTATTAAAATTAATGGTTGGGTTCCAACTGACTGTAGAGGTAACAAGCCTGAGTGCCCTTATTGTCTAAGGGAAGCAGCAACTTAGCCCAAAATGCTGGATTGTGGTTAGTTACTTGCCTCAATTTTGGGAGTGTTGAGATTGCAAGCGGTTGGTTTCAAGATTTGGCCATGCAGAGGCAGAGTGCTTATAACTGGTCATGTTTCATGTTTCAAATGCACGTATGTGGGCTCATCTTTAAGTCTTGTTTTGTATAAGGGAACTATTGCTGGGTTTGGTTTCTAAGTATTCTGAGTATTTTAAGCTTGAAATTTATGTGGATGTATACAGAATCATAGAATCATAGAATGGT
>NW_010117352.1:0-367 GCF_000699245.1 Pterocles gutturalis
GATGGTGATGGAGCCCCCCTCCATCGCCCTCCTGCTCCAGCCCCACAAAAGGCGGCTTCGAGTGGGAGGGGGGTCACCGGAGCCCCTAACCCCGGCGGGGTGGCGCAGGGGATGGAGCAGGATTTCCTTTTCTTCCCCAAGAAGCTTCTCGCAACGCGCACGTTTCAGTCCATTGCTCGATGCAATCCTGGGGGAGAAGGGAAGGAGCCGTTATATAAACCCCTCCCTTGGTTTGGTTATTATGGGAGCCGATCTAGGGCAGGTATTGCAGATCCAAGGATCCTAACTTTTTGTTATGTAAGGCAAGATATTCACATCTAACGGACTGTTGCAGACATTTATTTTTTTGACACAGAGTTGTTCATTA
>NW_010117352.1:398-6913 GCF_000699245.1 Pterocles gutturalis
CCCCACGGACACACCCATCCTAGTTCTCCTTCCTCAGCCTTGGAGGCAGAAAAGTGAGCTCTGAAATGGAGCTTTGAAGTGTGACATTTGTGCAGGAGCCGCTGGGCTGTACAGTTGTGTTTTAAATTATGTTTAGGAAATGCAGGGGATGCACAAAATTGGCATGTGATAAATGGAGCATCCTCGAGTTTTTTTTTTTGGGGGGGGGGATATTTTCCCTTTGAGAGTCCAAGGGTGGAGATTTTAAAAACATGCTTCCATTTAAATCATGATGAAGATTACTGCTGAATCGCTGTTACGGGCCAAGAGTAGTATGACGCATTTTTCTTCCGACTGAGTGCTCTGATTTATGTTGTGTGCACCCGATGCAATTCTATTGTAAAGATAGGGATAGAAAAAAACCAGATTCAGGTCTTATTTCTATTGTATAAACCTGGAATTAATCTACGGAGACTAGTGCTTGAAGAATGATAATCGGTGTCTAGCTGTCCTGTTTTGGCTGCATCAGTAGGGTAAATCTATACAGATTTGGTGGCGGGCCCTCGCACGGTGGCAAACTGCGTGTGCTTTTGTCTCCAAGGTGGTTGAAATGAGCAGAATGATTCGCACTGATTTCAGAGCCTACTGTTCAGCCGCAGCAGGAGACCTGTTTACCAGCAGAAGCATTCAGAGCATCATTAAAATGGTCCAGGCTGCATTTTTGTTGGTCACTATATAGATTTTTTTTTTCTTTTTTTCCCCTCTTTCCTAATTGATGCCCAGTGTGTTAGGACTTGGGCTGCCTGTGACATCGATAGCCAAGCTCACAGATTTCAATAGCAGTTGGCCTTTTTAACAGCACGAGTCTGCACTAGAGGTGGGCATAAATACTGCAGTGTTTCTGGAAATGGTAAACATGTAGGACAGTTTGCTGTAGAGGCTGGCATTGAAAGACAAGTGGGTTTTTCACGCCCCAAGTTAATTCATTCAGGCTTATTGGCATTCACAGCAGATCCTAAATTTAAATCTTGGGGTTTGCTTTCTTTGTTTTTTAAATTCATGGCGTTATTCAGGGAAACGCCATTCCAGCAGTAGGATGAAGGAGAAGAAAAAAAAGGAGGGGGAAGGAGAGATACTTCTCATAGATGTTTAGCAGGTATAAAAAAGATGGCTATAATGGTATAAATCAGTAGCTGATGCAATTCATGTAGCCCTTTTGGCGTTAAAAGGGCCGTGTCAGCTTCTGTCAGTTGAGAATCAGGTGCTCCAACTCTTCAGTTTTATTATTTGGGAAAATGCCTGATTCTTCTGTTTGACCAGCAGAGTTCCAGCTCGAAATATGGGCCCTGAGCAGCACTGTAACTGTCCGAGATGTATTTGCTGTAAGTTCAAGGCACCACTGAGTTCAAGAGGGCCCTGACCAGCACTGTAACTGTCCGAGATGTATTTACTGTAAGTTCAAGGCACCACTGAGTTCAAGTCCTGCTTTCTACCCCTTCTGGAATTCAGCATTTGGCTTTGCCAGCCTGGCGATGCTGTTCTGGTACAGCTTTGTTCTCTTACAAAGGTGTTTTTGGGAGGAAGAAAGAGAATCAGAGTCACTTTAACTTCCCTCGCCATACAGAGCTCTGCAGAGTGTGTTATGGCTACTGCAAAAAAAAAGGATAAATTTGGTTTTGACCAAAAATCTCTGAAAAGCAAGATGTAACCTGGGCAGCGATAAAAGCACATTGCCTGATAGCTGCTTTGTTATAATTGCCTTTCTGTTCTTGCCAAACTGTCTTCTAATTGGAGGGAATTTTAATAACTGTTTTTTAAATCCTTCTCTTAATTTGCTAATACGTGCTTATTTCCATCTGATTATGCAGTAGTGCTCTGGAAAGGCAGTAAAAGTATCCACTGCCTCGAAACATCACTAAGTTGGACAAAATGAGTGTGTTTGTGTTGTGTAACCTGTGGCAACAGACTTTTGGCCATTTCCCTGACAGCAGTTGACTCACTGTTGGCCAAGTAGTGACTCCAGTGTGTGGGTGCGTAGAGGAAATTTTGCATAGGACCAAGGCAGAAAAAATAGAGATGTGGCTATTATGCATCCCTCAGAGTGTTATTTAATGCTTTTGCTGTAGGTGATGGTGGCAGACTGCAGGTATGAGTGAAGCTGCTAAGGAGACAAGCCCGCTGGAACTCAACTCCTTTTCCGTTCTGATTTTTTTTTTGGATCATTAGGGTGATGAAAGGACTTGCAGATGAAATAAAATATTTTATCTTTACAGTTGAAAGTGCAGCAATTGACTTGTGTTTTGACGCACGCCTTTGAATAATGCAGAGGTTGTTTCCATCTCTGCTCTTTTATCTCTGAAGTGACACTGCAGACTGTCAGCTTTCTCACAGAATAATTATGTACTGTTGTGTGCTTCTTTGTTGCAGAGTGATCGTCTTTTGATCAAAGGTGGTAAAATAGTTAATGATGACCAGTCTTTCTATGCAGACATTTACATGGAAGATGGGTTGATAAAGTAAGTGAAGCCTGATACCATATTGTGATGGGAAATGTGCAGAAATGTACTGCAGATTGCCAAGCAATAGCTTAGTTTCAGAGAGATATATTAAATTGCAAT
Organism: Pterocles gutturalis; assembly: GCF_000699245.1. NCBI lineage: Eukaryota > Metazoa > Chordata > Aves > Pterocliformes > Pteroclidae > Pterocles > Pterocles gutturalis. Next base: position 2,996 of record NW_010117352.1, read on the forward strand.
GAAAAATTAATATTTCATCTATATCCTGGTGTTTGATGGAGGAACTTTAAAAACAAGGTGTTGAATTAAGTAAACAAATGGGCCAAAACCCCACTGTTATTAAAATATGGGTCAAAGGAGGTACTTAGATGTGCTTAATTTTAGCCACGTGAGCAGCCCCCTGCTGAGATGACACATATGTTTGATGTTATCTGTGTTGTAATATTTTACTGAGTAATGACTTAAGACATTTTGAATCCAGAGTTCAGCATCCTAATACAGTTAATTCTGTTTTAGGGTAGGAGGCTGGACTTCAGTGACCTCTTGGGGTCTCTTGCAGTGCTATCTTCTACGATTCTATGATACAAGGATCACTCAAAACCCTCTTAATTGAACAATGATCCTGTAGTTTAAGGACTGAGGTTCAGACCTCTTCCCAGCACGCTTCTGTGTTTTCAGTCCTGGAACATGCGTTTCTGGCTTGTTAAATATATTACAGATTTCTTTGGAAAATTACTCTTAGGAAAAAATGGACAAGCCAGAGGTTACAAACAAGGAATATTCCTGTGCTGGCTAAACGGTCAGCACATGTGCTTTGTTAATCAAGGTTAAAAGTTAAAGGAGCCAGCCAAAGACAGCTAATTAGTTGCAATGTGTCATCCACTATTGCATTTTTAAAAATAAATCTGTGAAGAACTAGACTGGAGAGGGCTTTGGAGGTCTCATCAGGAATTTTGTAACTGGTATCTGGATGGGTTTATATTTCTGCAGGGACTACATAATATTTATACATGAAAGGAAAGCAGACAGTACAGAGGCAAAAATTCTTCCCAGTAAAGCTCCTCACCAGGCTCTTGCTGCGTTTGGTGCAGTGATCGTCTGATTATCATGGTCCCTTCTCCAGCTGTCTGCCTGTGTGGCTCCTTTTTTCCTTCCTATTAAGCCTAATATTGCCCCAAGGTCCTGAAGTAATTGCACACTTTGCTCTCAATTATGCAACTGCTTCAAGGGAAAGAATAAAATGTTATCAGCTATGTATCCTGATACTGTAGATTGCTTTAGTTGGAAAAAGAGAACACTGGCCAGGTTAAGTAGCACAAGGGTGTATGTTTACAGGCTGTTTGCCTGGTTTTGTGTCTGACTTGCTGTTTGAAACCCATTTACCCAGGCAAATCGGAGAGAACCTGATTGTGCCAGGGGGAGTGAAAACTATTGAAGCCCATGGCAGGATGGTGATTCCTGGAGGGATTGATGTTCACACCCGCTTCCAGATGCCGGAACAGGGGATGACATCTGCTGATGACTTCTTCCAAGGGACCAAGGCTGCACTCGCTGGAGGCACCACCATGATCAGTAAGCTGGCTTTTTTTCTCTTCTAAGAAAGCTTTCCTCTTCTCTTTCTCTGATAATAACAGAAATTGTGGGGTGTAAGTCAAGTGATATTTTGGATAAGGTACCAGCAGCGGGGGATTTCTGGTGTCTGTCCAGGATGCTGAGAAAACCTTGTGCAGGGATGGGAAGAGGGGTGGAAGAGCAAGTAGGAGTAGGAGATTGTCCACATTGCTGTGCCTCAGGTCCTTTCTTCATGATATCTATGGATAAATGTCCATCATATGGTTCACACCCAGAAGCGTGATGCCGGTATACTATGTGTCTTTGAGAACTGGGCCACTTATTTAAGGATTTGCACATGCCCACTTATGTACCCAGCTTTAGCAGCAGGATTTTTGTTAGCATTGTTCCTTTTGTGCTCATGTCCTCTTTTGGAGGAAGAGAGAAATCGGGAAATGAAAGTAACTCAAAATAAAGAGGCAGACTGTCTGACTCTTCTGCTGACAGTGGGATTAGACACTTAGGGTGTTCCCCTCTGGCTCTGAACTGCCTCACGAATGACTTCCAGGCTATCTGTCCTCTCTTGTGTTGGGTACAGATGCTTGGCTTGTCAGAGCCAGGGTGTTAAAACTCCGTAAGTGATTGTTGTTAACCTTCTTTGAGGTAGAGAGAAAAATAAAAACCTCTGTAGCAGCTGATCACGTGTAAACTGTAACACGGCGTCTTAGAGTCTGTTGCCACGTATGGGAATCCAGGATAAAGGTGTAAAGTGATACAATATCTGAGCATCTCGCGTTCTTTCATGTGCTGTGGGGTTCTGCCATCTCGCAGGAGGGGAGTTAAGGTACAGAGAAATAAAAGCACAGTTCAGAACAGCTACTAGTGTCTATTGTCCGATCTGGGGATATAAAGAGATCTTAGGCGCAGCCAGGAATCAGCCTAACTCTCCTCAGTTCAAACCTAGCTCCTTATGGACTAGAACATCCTCATCTCTTAGATGGTTATGAGCAGACTTTGTGGGCAGACTCAGATTGATAGGTGGAGGTTGGGAGTAGGAGCCAGTGGTCCAAACACAACCAGACTCTCTGTGTTTCAGAAACAAATCTTTTTCTGGGTCTGGACCTTGCAAAGAGATTGTGTCTGGCCTATGAACTTGGTCAAATAAATAACCTTAAAATAACCCAGGAAATTATTTTTCGTAGTGTTATCACTTTAGAATATGAAGTTCGTTTGTGAAGATAACCTCACACACACAGAGAATGTAAAGTGGGAGTGTAGCTGTGGATGGTCTCATTGTGCATACTAATATCCTGTTTTTCTTCAAATCTTTGCTGTCAATTTAAATTAATAATACTGAAAGGGTATTTTCTTTTCAGCTTCAGTTCATTGACTTTGTTGCATAGATTGTTCCTTTGTTATTAGTACACCTGGTTCACACTTGAATTATCATTTTGTTCTTCCTTGTTAAGTTGAATTAGATCAAAATAACACTCTGTCGTCTGCGTCTGACCTTTCAACAGCATGATTTCCCCTAATGGCACTTTGAAGCAGAAATTGCTTAGGGAAAATTTTCTGAAGTAGCCCTTTACTCTGGTTGCCAAATTTTACCTGTGCAAAGCCTCATACTTCAGAAGTGTTTGGACCTCTCCATCTATGTGCACGTGTATATCGCCTTTATGACTGTAGTATCTGCACATCTCACTGATGGTGTTTGTAGCACATCTCTGAGTTGGCGAAGTTGGAAGAGAGTCCCCCATTTTATAACTTCCCATTTTACAGCTGTGAGAAATTAGCACAATGTCAATTATTATGGTGGGCAAACCATGTAGAGGAGGCTGGTGGCTAAACTTGAACTTCCTGGGTCGCTGGGATTAGGATACCAAAATCCATAGCCACCTCTGAACAAAAAATCATCTTCCTAAAGCATAGCAGCAGGGACAGTTACTGGACTGCTTAGGATGATGGAGAGACATTTCTGGTGGGCAGGTATCAGCAACTGGAGCTGAACAGTGGAAAGCAGGATAAATAATCCAACTAGGCTCCAAAGCTTGTGAGACTCTGCTCTGTGGCAGCTCAGCTGTTGTCTTTTAGCAAAATTATACCATTTGCAAAAAATGTTTTTCCACAGTGAAGTGTGCAGAACTGTCCTCGTGAACATGCTCTTGGTGGGTGGCCTTTGGTTTTTCCCAAAGCAGGTGGGAGTTGTGGTTGATTGCAGGATTTTTTTTCTTCTATGATAAACAGGACAACATTTAGTGAACTAGATTAATAATATAATGAATTGCATCCTGAAAATGACACGCTAATGTTTATGTCATTGTACATTTTAAATACTGTGGAAATGTGTCTAGCTGTGCGCCTCTGTTCTTCACGCTTTTTTGGAAAAGCTGGCCTCTTGGGTGGAAAAAAACACCCATGGTTCTTCATTTGTGCTTGAAGCAAACTTTGCATTGTTTATTGACAAATACCTTTACTCCATCTGTTTTCTTCTTTTATACATAGCCCTCATTTTGGGCAAGAAAACAGGTTAGTCAGCCTCATGTTCCAGTTTGTTTCATATTTTAATGTAGGAGGGCACTTTAAGGGTGTTTACAGTCATTGTAGGGA
>NW_010117352.1:6944-9709 GCF_000699245.1 Pterocles gutturalis
TTATGTACGTTTTTCAGTGAAATTAAAACAAGAATCTTGGATAGGTTTCTATTGATTGTTGGCTTTATAAAAACTGTGGGTGAAATCCTGGCTTTGGCAAGGTAACGGAGAGTTTCGTCATTGACCTCAGCAGTGCCAGGAATTCACCCTGTACGTCTGGTTCGGTTTCCGTAACTTCATTTTCAGCTCAGATCAAATTCAGGGTTGTTCCTTTAATTCTCATGGCAAACACATCCAAGGGAAGCACACAGGAGTTCAAGAATGTAACCTATTGTTTCCAAGCCCTGTTCTCATTTACTTCCGTTCCCCTTTAAAGTAAATTCGTTACCACAGCATCAGAGATAGGAGAATCCAACTCAACTGGTATCAAGTGGAGTAGCCCCATTTTCTGTGGAATTATCCTGGTGGGAAGCAGATCTGGCTCCAATTCAGTGCTTCCCAACTTATCCAGTGGTCAGCTGGAATGAGGGAGCGTGGCTGGCGATGATCATCTGAATTCGCCTTTTCCAGCTGTATGTCACCCGTGTTCTCCTAGAGCCCTTCAGTCCTTGCTTTCCTGAGCCCTCCTCCAGGTTCCTTCACTCGGGGGTTAGGGCTGATTTATTTTTCTAGCTGCTTGTTCCACAGAGGCCATCTGACCAGGAATTCCAGCTATGATCCTTCTGTCTCTACCCTCTTCAGTGCCAAAGGCGAGACTCCAGCTGACTTTGCTAACGTATGAAGAAACACAGTTGGTATTGCTGTGCAGAGCTGAGAGGTGAAGTGGTGTATTGTGGTAGGACTTTTTCTGAAATGGCAATTTGGTCCTTTCTCTGTCCCTACCTTAGAACAATGTTAGTGTGGGTATGTCAGCTGAGGGTGAACAGCACTGTGCATATTTTAGGATAAAAACTGGGATTATCACCCTTTTGAAATGTCAGAATGCAGTGTTCGGGCATCACGTTAAAGGCAGGATTCTGGGATGATCTGCACAGGACTTTGGAGGAGAGAGGAGTGTTGGACAGGCTCCAGCTCATTCAGGGTAGCTTCCCTAAGCTCCCCTGTGTTCCATGGAAAGAGAACAGTCCTTCCAGAGTTCTGGAAAAGGACTGTCTGATGTTGTCCTTTACAGGAGGTTCTTTCTCATCCATGGAGCCTGTGGAGCCAGTTTTGTTGGGCTGAAGATGGCATTTTTGAGCCTCTATTGTCCCAACTTGAGATAGGTTGATGCCCTAGGACATAAAATGGTCCGTGGAGGTATTAGAGAAAGAAGATATCACTGCTAAGAATAAGGTGGTCTCTCTAAGTCTTGGGAGGGTTTGTTCGCTTATTAACTGTGATGGGTGAAATCCCCATCAAAACCAATGGTAAAACTCCCCCTGATTTCAGCAGAGGCAGGATTGCCTCTCTCTGGTCCTAACCCTCCTCTGATCCTCCAGCCTGTTCCGTGTCCTAGTGAGAAGAGCTCCCTGACGCATGTCAGCCCTCCCTGCCAAAGCCTGTGCTTCGTCCTGGGTATCTGCTGTCCTTGAGTGAGATCGCTTGCTGATACTGCCTGTGTTGACTCAGTCAACCACTCTTATAATCATGGAGAGAAATTACAGTGAGAGAAATTATAGCTCTCTCTGGCTTGGTGACTTGGAAGCCAGCTGCCTTTTGAACTTGACTAGCAGTTATCCTAATAACATGGAGAATGTACACGAGGGATATGAGCCTTTGTGTCTTGTTCAGAAGATGAAGGGGAACTTCAAATGGGCTGCAGCCTGCTTCCTAATGCTTTACCCTGCTGTTAAAGAGAGCTGGTGCAGGATGGCAGAGGTTTTCAGGAGCGTGTCAGCCGCTCAGCTGCGATCACATTTGTAGTGAGTTGACACCAGGTCTCCTAGGTGATCCTGAAGATCACCACCTTGCTAGAAGGAAATGTTTGCAGTCTGGCATGCTGCCTCGCCTTGCAATTTTTGAACTGAGGATGACTTGAGAGAATGGAGCCACCCCAAAGGAGATCAGAGTCTAAACTGCAACGTGAGCTTGGAGTAGGGTTTAGAAAAGGGCTAGGCAGTGTTCTGGGGCAAGGGCACCTTGGCGTGGTGTCGTATTTAGACTCACCAGTGAAGACTGGATCGTATTCTACCCTACTGGGTGCTGCTATTTTATATTGTCAGTGTTAGCCCTGTGCTGGAAGAGAGCAAGAGTCTAAATGGTGGGCAGAGGAGGAGGATGGAAGCAGAGACAGAAGGAGGTGGCGCAGCAGTGGTTGTGCAGTAACTTGTGGCCGAGCTGGAAGTATAAAACCAAGCGTTTTGAGTCCAAGGCCGTGACCACAGAGCTGCAGTGTCTCACCAAGGCTCTGTGGCTGTGTGTACACAGCACTGCATTGTTCTGCAGGCACCAGCCTGAATTTTGTTTCTTTTTGCACCCAGTAGCAGAGATAAAAGAGGAACTGTGCGGCTGGGGACTGGCACTTCAGACAGGCTGCGCTGGGGTGTGTGGCTTGTTTCACTTTCTAGCAGCTGGTGATGGTTCTTCTGCAGCAAAGTTTAATTCTCTACAAATGTAATGAAAATGTCCACTTGCTTATATAAATTATTGGTGATTTATATGGGCAGAAGCTTCCTTGAACTCTGTGTGAAGATAATGATATTACCCCACAGGAGTGCAGAGTCCCTCCGGCCCTTTCTCTCCTCTCCCCAGCTCCCCTCGGTGCTTTTTATACCCCCCACACTCTTCAGCCTCTGCACTGATTCACGCGAAATCTTGTTCGCTTCGCTGACTCCCAGCTTCCTGCT
>NW_010117352.1:9732-13085 GCF_000699245.1 Pterocles gutturalis
CGGGCTTAAAATCATTCATGAGAAAGTCGGTCTGTAAACAGAGATGGGCACTCCCCCGTTGTGAGTTACTCTTCTCAAGCTTTTAAACCCTTCTAAGTCCATTAGACATCTCTGCCCGCAGCGGTGTGTGCAGCTACTGTACGGACGACAGCCCGCCTGGCCGGGGCCGGCTCCGCTTCCAGCCATCCCAGCGACACGGACTTTTTCTGCTGGATGGGATTGCCGCTATTGTTCTGATGGGGTTTCCGAAGGGGTCTTGTTGGAAGTGAACAAAGCGAATCTGCCAAGCCCTTGATGTCTCTTGCCAGTTAGCACAGAAGGAAACAGCTGTTCGGTCCTCGGCATACGCTGTATGGTACTGTGTGCAGTTTTTTTTTTTTTTTTTTCCCTTTGGGCTGCAACTATTGTTTGTCATCTCTTTGCCGCGGAGAGAATAGGCTCCAGTGAGGAACAGATGAGGGCTTTAGGAGCTGTGTAGCTTTGCCTGAGGTTACGCAGCCTTGATGTGATGGTGTCTTTAACCCTGGCTGTCAGATATTCAGGCTACCTACCATCTGGGCCATCTTTCCTTCTTAGTGCTGAAAGGGGGAATAAGCAGGGTCTGGTGTTGGGCTGGAGTCCTGTGAAACCACTGCAGTCCAGCATGGCTTGCTTGTAAGTCAATCATTAGATTTTTCCCTATTTTCCCATCTTCTGCTTGTCCTAGAGCTGCTCTGGATCCTGGCCCTCACTCCTCAGCCAGCCTTCTGTCTCTTTGGCAACACTGATTTTTTTTAAAAAGCAGGTGAGCAGGGCCCTTGCTCCATTTCTCTTTTCATAGAACCACGAATGGTTTGGGTTTGAAGGGACCTTAAAGATCATCGAGTTCCCCCCCCTGCCATGGGCAGGGACACCTCCCACTAGCCCAGGTTGCTCAAAGCCTCATCCAGCCTGGCCTTGAACCCCTCCAGGGATGGGGTATCCACAGCTTCTCTGGGCAGCCTGTTTTCCCTCATTCTGCTCTGGCCCCGCTCCACCCCTGTCACTGCGGAGGAAGGAGTGGATGGAGGCTTTCCCACACGTGCTGGAGACTCTGATTCATTTCTGAACAAATTAATGTTGAAATGGGAACACTACTGACAGTGCAGCCGTCTTCCTGCAGATGTGACTGACCTAGATTTTTCCAGGCATCCAAAAAGAGGAATTTGGCACTCGCTCAGGAGAAATAACCAATGTTGTATGTTTGTGCAAGAGCAGTTAATCCCTCTTATTCCATACAATGGTTGGAATCACTAAGGGCTGCTTTCCCACTGCATGGAGAAGAGTTCATGTTCTTTTGTTTGAAGAGCTGCTTTTAAACGCTTTTCTTGCTTTCGTGTGCCCAATGCGCTCATTCCCAAGTCCCACGCCTTATGGATGACATGCAGAAGAGCTAAAGATCTGATGGGTATCACCAGTGTGGTGTCTCTTCCATAGCCCCTTCCATCAATGGAAAATGCACGTGATACTTGGGAGGGTGCAGGTGTAAAAATTAGGTCCTCCAGCTAAAGCCTGTCTACTGTAGATGGAAGAGCAATCTTAAAAAAACCCCGTACAATTATCCACCTCCGTTAATTTAACATCATTAGCTGTCAGGGCATGTGTTAAATCTTGCTAGATAACCCATCTTAATCACCTTCAAGTTGAGACAAGGTCTTAAAAGAAGCAGCAGGAAATGGCGCCTCCAGCTCGTTTCTTGGCAGGTTTTGCTGGGCAACGGATTTTTGCCTTCCTCCCAGTGTTCAGTCCCTTGGCTTCTTTTACCTTCCTGTGAGCTTGACTCAGCAGAATCCATCCTTGCTGGCAGGAACTTTTAACTGTCCACATTGGGAATTAGCTTTTGATGTCAGGGAAAGGAAGCAAGCGATGCCTGAAAGAAGCAATGGCTGAAGCTAAATGCAGTATATCTCAGTTGGGGTGGATTTGGGCGAGTGCCGTCTGTAGAGTGGAATTTGGCGTTTTGGGTCAGCAGAGTCTTTTTCCATCTTTCCTTCAGCCACTTTGCTTGCCGTTCATAGATCCCATCTGTTTCTTAGGAACTGGATTTTTTTTTTGTTTTTTTACTCTCTCTGGTAAGAAGGAGAAATGTTTCAGGAATACAAATTAGCTCCTCCTCCTGTCTAGCATACTTGAATCATGCTTATAAATTGGCATTTGTTACCAACTTGGTGCTGTGCACAACCCCAACTCCCATGGAAGCCATGTGCTTTTAAAAGGAATGCAGCAATGGGCACTTGAGAGTTATGGCTTCTGGGAAAACTTTTCTTCCCTTAGTACACTGCAGTTAGTGTTAGAACTACCTCTGCGACAATGGGTATGTCATTTAATTTCTCCATGCTAGTTGCTAGCTCTCCATAACGGGAGGTGGCTTTGTTATAAGCTTTAATTCAAATTAGTTAAGTTCACCTAGACCCTCGTATTGTAAGTACAAAGGGGTTATTTTTTCTGTAGACCTGACATGTGAAATGCTGGATGCTGCCTAGCAATGAGATGGTCCCTGTCCATCGGGGATCTGCGCCGATGCAGACACCCAGCCCCCACATCTCATGATGCACAGCTCTGGTTACTGTCAGGATGTGAATCGAAGGAAGAACCCTGTGTGAGGGAGGGACGAGGTTAGCCCTGTGTGCGTAAAATGCTTTTGGCTTCCTGGGTGCTGAAAGCTGAGGAGGAACTGTTAGACCTTAACATGCAAAAATGTTAGCGGGGACATCTCTTGGTGAGTTTTTAAAGCCTGTCAAAAAGGGCCACGCTTTTGGAAGCTCTCTTTCCTGACCGCTTCTTGGGCATATTTTTACCAGCTTGCTTTGTTCCTAAAAGGAGTTACATATGTGCAGCGTGTATATTTTTGGAATCTGGGGGACTCTGTAGTGTTTTACATATGAATGAAATTCCCTGGCACAGCCTACAGGCAACGTGAGCTGGTAGAGGAGTTCCTTGAGAACGGTCCCGTGTGATTACACAGCACTGCTTTTGTGCAGAGCAGAAGAAGGGGGAAAGTTCCCAAAGCATAGCCCAGCAAGAGATAGTGGAACCCAATATTGCTTCAAAAATCCCATTCCAGAAACATGTGTCAGTTCATGATACTTCCCAACAGAATGTGGACGCTTAGTGTCTCACCAGAAGTGGAAGTGGCATGATGGCGATTGATGAAAACCTCTTCCTCAGAGCGCGATGTCACTTCATCACAGCCGCAAGAAGAGGAAGTGTCTGGTTCTTGTGCAGTCAGCGGAGATGTTTATATGGCCGATACACAGAGGAAAGGCAAGGTTCACCAAGCAGATCTTTTTTTTTTTTTCCCCATTTCCCTCACAAGCCTTTTTTTTTTTTTTTTT
>NW_010117353.1:0-1798 GCF_000699245.1 Pterocles gutturalis
TTCCAACCTTAATGATTCTATGATTCAGAGTTGAAGCTGCCACAGCCCTACATGCTTTTGTTTTACGAAGTCCCAATTTTCTTCACATTTCAATAGCATGTCCCAATAGCATTTCTCTGTGCTGAGGGTGCGAGAGGCTAACCAGAGTCAGTATAGCCCTTGAAAATCAGTCAGGACTAGTTCTCTTAAAAGTTAATGTATTGAGAATGAACCAGCGCTCCAGGAATGAGAAAAAATGAAATGTGCAGTATCAAAAGTGATAATAAATAAATCAAGCAAAACTGCATATACTTTTGGGTTATGACTAGTAGAAGTGCAGATTAAAAGCTCTGAACCGATGCATGTGAAACAAAGAGCACAATGGTGAATTTATTTTAATCCTCTGGTTTAAGTGGGTGTGCCTTATACTTCTGGGTCTAGAAATAATCATACTTGTATCAATCTATATTGTATGACTTTTGTAAGCTGTGAAAATAGTATTTTCCACTAAATTGTCACTTATTATTGTTCATTTGTGGCCACTAACATAGAAAAATGTTGCAGCTACAATGTCAGAAGAATAGGGACAATTCGATGTTTTCTTTTGATGCTGTTTGTTGATATCTAGACCACTGCAGCTTGATTGCCTAACATTAAACCTATAATAACAGTGCAATCATAGCAGTATCATCATGAATGTCGTTACAATAGAAACAACATTTACACGGCTTCAGAATGGTAATTATCAAACTTTTTGTCATGAAGCACTTATTTGCTAGCATTGATCTGCCCCGGTCAGTTGTTAGCTCTTCTCATCTGAGGTGTATTGATTGTATAATCAGTAGATAGTGGCTGCGGGCAGATGAAATTCAGTGTTGTTGGGCAAATTATTGTCTGCTTGCCTGTTGACCTGGACCCTGCTGGTTGTACCTTAGACAGTGGTGGGATTATTACTCATTTCAGTGACCCTACTCTGACAGAGAACTCCATATTATTATAAAAGATAAATGGCATCCTTCTTTGCTCTGGATATGGTTGAACGCAGGTGTCAGTGTGTGGTGAAACTGAAAATCTTGTGCAGCAGTTTTCCTTGACTTTCCTTCAGGTTTTTTTTCCTTTTTAAATATATGTAAAAATACTGTAGAGCTGGGACATATTTCATGTAATATATGGTGTACATTTATAGATATATGATACATAAGCATGGTGTTTTACATTGGTCATTCACAAATTCTACTTGCCAGACTGTAAGATATTGATATAATTAAAACACAACTTTTGTTTGTTGTCATCTGATAACAAGGAGGACCAAACGAATCACTGCTTCTAAATACATACTTTTAAACCTCAGGTAAATAGCCCACTCCTGTGTTAAGTAATTTTGCAAACTCCTCTTTAATTTCTTTTCTTTACCTCTAGCATCATTATGAAGAAACTAAGTAATAATGTATGTAAATGAGTGTGAGAGAGACACAAGTTATTAGTCAACAGAACTTTATGAGGTATCAGTTTAATAAGCCTCCTATGTGGTATTCATATGAGAACTTTTATAACAGTAAAGGTTATTGGTGTACACAGCAATACAGTTATTGCCAGAGAGAAAAGCTTCCTGACTCAAATGACAAGAGGTGATGTAGAAACCATGAATACTTTTAGATCCCTCCCTAAAGCCAGCTGTGTTTGGCTAATGTACTCTGCTCTCTGGTGGTGACTGTACCATTGTATTGTAAAGGTCAGTCATTACCTGTACATTGTATTTAAACCACCTGCTCACAGGGTGATCAGCAGTTTTATAGTATTAATTGCCCTGAATCCTGCT
>NW_010117353.1:1829-26616 GCF_000699245.1 Pterocles gutturalis
AAGAACAGTGAGCACTTACACAGCAATTTACAACTTCAAAGTGCTGTAAAAACATTAGCTAATTATTGTTATGCTGGAAAAATCTACAGACAGTTATATATAGCTCTGAATATACATTGCATGACCTTAATTTAGTTGCCAGAAACAATGGATCTACCTTTAAAAAAACCGAAAGAATGCAAATGGCTTGGTGGAAGTGCACAATGATGGTACTACTGTGATCTCTAGAATAATTAGCCATGAAAGGCAGCCTTTGCAAAACAGCATTACATTTAAGCTAGATGATTATGAAATTAAAATGTAAGAAAAAAAGACCATGTGAAACTTGTGTGACTTGCTCTGTAGATGTATATCAAGTACAAATATATTGTGGATAGAGAAATTAAATCATATGCCAGATGATTAGGATGAAATATTTCACTGTGAGGGTGGTGAGACACTGGAGCAGGTTGCCCAGGGAAGTTGTGGATGCCCCATCCCTGGAGGTGTTCAAGGCCAGGCTGCATGAGGCTTTGAGCAACCTGGGCTAGTGGGAGGTGTCCTTGCCCACGGCAGGGGGGTTGGAACTTGATGATCTTTAAGGTCCCTTCCAACCCAAACCATTTTATAAGAAATAAAGCAAAATGTAGAATGAAGAAAAGTAACCGTCTCTTGGGAAGGATAGCTTGTCTAGTAAAGATAAAATCTGTATTTTAGAAACTACTTTAAAATAAATATAGATTATGGTATGGAGTGAAGAAAGTAAACATGGTTGTCATCCACACATAAAGGCTTATATATGTTTTTTAATAAATATACAATTCTTTCAAGAAAATAAAAATATGTTATATGCAAGAGTAATAATAGTAGCCAACGGCTTATTAGGCAAAATGAAGTTTATTTTTCTAGATGTGACTGTTATAAATCATTACACAAGAAAAGGGCAATTCTTAGCTGGCAACTTAGCAGACTAATTAGAGGGGAGGATAGCAATCTTGTGAATCTGTTAATTCTCTTCTTTAGCAGTGTTGTTGACTAAGATATACTTCTGCAGCAATATTCTTGTAATTCTTCTGCCTGGGGTTCATCTTTCTGTGTTTAAAGGCATATTTTGATACAGCACAGCTCTGTCACATTGGCTCAGACTTACGTGAAAACTAAGTTGTGAGAAGGAGCTTTGAGAAAGTCTGAGATATGAAAGGTAAAATCAGAGACAGGTAAAATTGCTTAAACAGCTGAAGGATTCAAGAGGAAGAGACGATGACTCAGCAGCATCAAGGATTCAAGGGGCACTGAAGGTTTCCTGCCAGACTTGGTGTTTGCCTGGCTAGCAAAGGTTCAACAGGTGTCTCAAAAAAGGAGGTGAGCAAATTAGTTTATATAATGGAAGCTTGTAAGTCCTTGCTATTGATTGTACACATTAGCCAATAAATTTGTGCTTTTAGTATGTATACCCTGCTTGCAGTCTTTGCACACAGTAAAAGTTGCTGAAACAAAGTGATCCAGCAAGGGAGGTTTCCAGGCCTTCCATGTGTAAAGGCAGTGGTGGTGCCGCTTTATGTTCAACAGTGTCTGGTCCTTTCCAAAATTGTCTGCCAGACTTAACCACCATTTGCTGCCCTGGAAGGCAGGTAGCCAAACCCCTGATTTTTGGATTCTGTCTGTATTTAGTCTTGAAATTGAAATCTGTTCTGCTTGGTTGTGGAGACTGGTTTTGAACATGGCAAAAAAAATAATTATTTTTCACAGGAATCTTTGCAGTCCAGAGTAATATGAGTTAGCTGTATTCAGTGCAAAAGCATAACAATTTTTGTCTCATCTTTGGCAGGAGGTGGAAATCCTCTCAGAAGATACTTTCCAAGAATTTGGAACATGGAAAAGTTGAAGTATTTTTGTAGAATATTTTAGGGGCTTCTATAATCTCATACAGATTCACTCATCTAAATGCCATTGTTTTTGGTATATTGATATCTCAGCTGTTTCTAGACTTACAAATCCAAATTATCTTGTGTAAGATCTTATCCAAGATCTTATTTGCAGACCTGGCAGTAAAACTAGTAAAATTCTGAGTGAGGTTCTTCAGATGTGATAGCACTGTGAAAAAAATCTTAGCATGGTAATTCTTATTGCAAAGCCATTTTTCATCTCTCTCGTGTTTTTGTGAAGATAAGCAGTTTGGGAAGGATGATTAGATGCTTCCACTCTGAAAAAAATTAATGAAATAGTACCAAAAGACATAACTAAAATGTTTGTTTGTGGCAGACCATAAAAAATGTGCAGAAACCACTGTTCCAACATCACCAATATGACAATAATGGAAATAATAAAGAAATGATCGATGAGATAATGTACTACATTTATCTTATGTTGTTCAAAGCTTTGTTTCCTGTCTTGTACTGTAAACGTTTAATCTAGACTCATTATAATAAAAACCATCTTTTTTACTAGATCTTTTTCTACTAGTTTCTACTAGTTCTAGTTTCTACCAGTTCTTGCTGAGTCATTTTATCTAGGAGATCATTCACTATGACCTTATCATGATGGGTATCAAGAAAATTAAAGGGGGAAAAAAAGGTCTTGTTAAAAGTACAATCAAAAAAGCCTTCAGGCTGAGTTTTGCATTTTGTTGGCACCATAGAGATGTATCAATTAAAATATTATTCAAGTGAGTTGCTCATATTGGTCTATTAGATTACTTTTTGATGGGTGTGAAGTAAGTAGAATGTTCTCTCGTATTTTGATGGAGTCCATTGTCAAATATTTTTATTTCAAAAGTCTGTTTAAAGGTTTTAGGTTTGACAAGATGCAAGTCACATAACTAATCTCTTGATAATACTGAAACAGAAAAAAAAAAGCCCTCAAATCCTCTCAGAGCACTTGTGGAATTTTTATAACCGTTGTTTGTATTCCTTTTGACATATTCTCAAGTTCTGCTGTCTTTTTAACTCGGACATATTGTCTTACAAAGATACTTGTAGCCGTGGCTGTTGCATCTCATTGCAGTACTAAATAAATCAAGACTTTTGTTGCCCTATGATGTGAAAAAATGTTAAATCTGGATAGTCAGTCTGAACAGATTGAATCAGAAACCCATTATTTGCTTAACTAACAAAATAAATAATACAAAATTGGCTTTAGTTTTTTCCCCCAAGAAATTATTGCACCTATACTGCATTCGGGTCACCTTCTCAAAACAAAGGACATTTTGTAAATAAAAAGAGTCTGTAAGACTGTCATTATAAGACACCATGGCTGTCTCAGGAGGAGCTTGTTGAGCTGCATTTTGTTGGAGGTTGGGGGGTATGTTTTGGGAAATACCTGCTTTTATCTTGATTTCTTCTCTTGGAATTTATTTTTTTGCCAGTATTGGAAACAAGCTGCTGGTCTGGATGGACCTTTGGTCTGACCCAGAGTGACCACTGTGTCCGAAAGAGCCAGAAGCTGACATGATGTATGAAAGTATGAAAGCTAGTCATTAAGTATACTGTGGTAGCTCCTTTGCCAATTTTTCCCTAGTGTTTTCTTTCAAAACAATTTAATTTCTCCTAATGAAATGTAAGAGAAACACAAACAGTGTGCATCTTTAAAACTTTCATTTTCTTAGATAAGAAAGACCCAAACACAGAATCCTTTGTAACAGAAGAACATAAGTAGTTTTGTAACTGTTTTTCCTACTTTGCACAGAGACCTGTTTTACTGAGGTTTTTTGTTGGTGTGGCAGCAAAAAGGTGACAACGGCAGCAGTCATCTGACCTGTAACACAGTGTGACCAGTGACTCTATTCTAGAGACTTTTAAATATAGCTGATCCCTTTCTTTGTGATACCCTATAAGCAAAGATTTTACTGTTATGAGAGTTGATTATTTGTATGAATTCCAACTTAAAGGTTTTGTAAGAGTGTCCCTGTGAAGTTAAAACATTCCATTTTACTCATCTTTTCACCTATCGGTACATCATACTGACTGAAAGCTGAAGGATCATTTTCCCTTATTCCTATAACTGCTTAATCCTTCTTGTGATTCCAGAGAACACTACTGTGAAAGCTCTTTATTGTATATTGTGGCAATGAGCAGCACATCAGAAAGGGTCAGGGCTGTAGCAGTGGCTGACAGGACCTGGTCAAGACTCTGTGTTAGGCTAAATTGACAGACTTGTTTGGATCCCCAGACTGTTTTACATAAGGTCTTGGCAGGAATTCAAGAGTCCTAGACTTCACAACTAAGAAGCAGATGATATATTCTTGCTAGACTAGATAGAAGCTGCTGAAACAAAGCTGGGAAAACAAGGTGCTGGGCTTGTCTGATTTTCAGTGGATTTATTTTCAGGAAAGGAGAATGAAGTATGACAGGGAAGGGCGGGGTCGGAGGCATGAGAATTTGGAATGTTCTGCAAGTCTGTAAAACTCAGATTTTGGAAAAATGAGATTTTTTTCTATGGACAGAGCCCACTCGATTGTCTGGCATAATCTCCTTTTAGAGTTGAGGTTACAAATAAGGAAGAGCTTCAGACAGTGAAATGAGAAAGATGACTGGCAGAGGCTTTTACATTCTCCACGACTGATTTTAAACACTGAAAAGGCACACAAGTTCATCTCAATGGTAAACAGTAATGGATATAATATCTTAGAAGAATAGACAGGAGTATGTTATAACAGTAATAAGGTGGACAATGTAGTTACTTAAAAGACTAATCTAGAAGGTGAATTGCAGTGATGAAAATGAGCTAATGTGTAATAATATGTTCTACAAGAGCCTTTAGTATATATTCTTGCATTTTTCATGTGTGATGATGCAAATCCTCTGCCTGAAAATTCTACATTTTACAGAAATAGAGTGTCAAAATGTGTACTTAAAAAAATCTGGTTTAGCCAAATCAATTTTAGGGGAAATGGTAAAGAAGTTCCATTCAGGTAGCACTGTAAATCCAATATATAATGACTTGACCCATTTCTGAGTGTGGATATGATTGGAGAGCTTGATGCTGCTTGGAGTTCTGATGTTATTGTAGGTCTTGCCTTCCCTTTTATCAGAATCCCTAGCATTTGTTCTTTCTGTGTCTGAATGTGATAGTTAACAGACTTCATCACGCTGTCACTGGGTCAGCAAGAGCTGATGCCGTTTGAGACTTGTTTACTGTAGGTCTATCATAGAACAGCTGATCATAGAAAATAATCTCATTCATTCAGTTCAGATTAAATGGGGAGATAAAAGTAATTCAGTTCCTAAGTCATTGATTTAAAAATGCAAACTCAGATAAACTGACCTATTTAATGAAGTCAGTTGTGACTTGAGAGTAGAGGAGTTGTGGAATTTTTCCAGGTTGAACTTGCAAAACCTATTTGGAATTTGCAGCACAAATCAAGATGCAAAGAGGAGTTTGATGCATTTTTAAGCAATGTAATGCTACTGAATATGAGAGCAAAAAAAATCAATGGAGATAACTAATAAAATTATAAATTTCAGGTCCAAATCTTTGCCAAAGTGAAATTCAAAGAGCTCTGTTATTCAAGACGAGATGTGCTCCATCACAGAACTCTTGAAAGAAGAGACACTTGAAGTTGGAGGCCTGAACAATATTTTAAACAAATCCACAAAATTAGTAGGTAGTACTATATGATCAGAGAATAGTGAATACAATATTTATATTTGAGAAGGATCTGAAGACTTACAGGCCCATTAGCCAATTTTCCATGATGGAAAAATTAAGGTCTTTTGAATTCATAAGTGATAAAAAGACAGAAAACAAAGGACTGGAATAAAGTGATCAGTTTTCACAGTGAGGGGAAATACTAGCAGAATCCACTAGATCCACTAAGAGCTACTCTGTCATGAGTGGGAACTCATGGCGCAGTGTTGAATGACTGGTTGATAAAATTGTGGATTAAATGAAATATCCCTAAATTCAAAAGAACATCAATGGAAAGTACAGTCCAGAATGTGTGTATATATATTGGTAGGCTCTAAAATAATTTGGAGTTGCTAAAACTAACATGAGGAAAGCATCAGCAGAGTGCTTGGTGGTTTTGGAAAGAGCAAACAAAGCTAGGAATCAAATTATTGTTGTGCATAATAAGCATGTCTCTGAAGTACTTCAGTCTGGTTCTCTCATCTCAGAAGGGGCATAACGGAATGAGAAAAAACACAGAGAGGAAAAATGTGGATGACCAGAGTAACAGAACCATTACTATTTGGTGTGAGAATAGTTAGAGTAAGTATCCCACAGTTCAGAAAAGAGCTGAATGGTAGGGTGAGGTGTAAGAATGTAAATCATGGATGAGAAGAACAGTAAGTGCTTTTGTTTTCTGTAAATCAAGAATAGGGAGACATCCCTAATGAAGCCAGCAGGCAGCACAGAATGAAGCCTTGGGATTTATTGACAGAAGTTATTTTTGAAGCCTGAAAATATGTATTGATTCAAAATGTGATGGGCAAATCCATAGAAGTCCATCAGGAATCACTAGTTAAAGAAATGAATACAAGCTGTGGATCAGGAAGACCCTATGCCAGTTTACTGCAATTTTGGCCTGATATAGGGGTGAATATCAGTGTGTACTCATTCTGGTTTTATGCTATTCCACTGATATCTAGTATTGGTTTGTATCACAGACTAGGTAGTCTAGATGGGTCTTTGGTCTGACCAAGTCCAGATGTTCTTTTGTATATTGTAGGTGTTGTATATTACATACATTATATATTATTTATAACAGTGGTCTGGAACAACTTGGAAAGCTTCATTCTGTCCTGTAAACCTGTATTTCATATAACAATCACATGGTTTGTTTGTGATTTTTTTTTTTAATTCCTAGAAATGTGTTCCTTTGATATCAGATTCAAATTTTATTATCTCTCAATTTCATTGCACATCCTTTTGTTCTTGTATTACTAGAAGTGATGAATAGAAACTTACGATAAGCATTATCTATATAATTCATTATGTTGTGCACTTTTATCAAGTCCCCATTTGTTTCTCTCATCTCAAATACGCACTCTGTCTTTTCATTCTTTCTTCATGAGAGGTTTTTGTGTTTCTGATATTTCTTACTGTCACATCCTAACCTCTTCTAATTATTTTAATTAAATGTTTACAAATACAAACTTCACAAAAGGAAACTTTGACAATATTACTAGGGTAGTTAACCTTGATCAAAGACAAAAGAAGCTAGAAGAACAAATATATGATATTAAAATATGATAAACTGTGAAGGACCTTTAAAATTACACAGCCTCAAGAATGCGTGGCTCAGAGGCAATTGTTTATGATACTGAAATCAAAGCAGATAACAAAAAACTCAGCCAGAGCACCGTGTAAATTATTGTGTTCATATTATATACAAGAAAAAGAAAATTCTGTTCTAGACTGAAATCTTCTCAGTAGAAAGGCATCTGCAGAGGTGGAATAGGGAGCTTGTGCAAATATGAACCCTGACCTGCACGTACCAAACTGGGTAAATTGAGGATGTTAAAAAATTAGAACAGTTTTGTGACTGGGCATTTTCTTAAAGCAGGATATGAGGAATCACTTGGTTTCTGTGGTTTTTTAATAATTTTACTGCAATCATAACAGAGGTAGCATCAGGACAAGAGCCATATTAAGTCATATCAAAAAAGTACAGACTCTGAAGTGTTTGCTTCAGCATGTCTGTGTCTTGGCTGCAAGCATACCCATTTTGAAAATACTGTGTTAATTTTTAATAACGTCTTTCAGTTAATCAAATAAGGCCAAATTCTGCTTCCATTTGCTGCTAAAAAAGTTCCTATGTAAGGAATCGTCTACTGTGGAGACACTCCGCCTCTGTGCTGGCATAACAATACTTCCATGTTGTATACTAAGCAAAATTCAGGGTCAAGAGCCTTATTAGAAAAGAGGGGGGGTTTTGAGTCCCTGGAGGGAAAGCTCAGTTAATTGAGTGAGACACTGGAAGAGATTGTACCAAGTAGCAAAATCTACCTATTTATATAATAGCTAGTAAAGAGAGTAGGAGTCTGAAATGGACATGGGAGCTTTCCCAGGAGGGCAACTTTTGGGCTGCTGTCTTCTCAGAACATCAAGCAGAACTTTGGATGCCTGTGTGTCAGCATTCCTCTGCTCTAGCAAATGTCTGAACTCCACTGACTAGCCCAGAATTTATTACAGGTGTGCAAAGGCATTAGTCTAGGTTGTGAAACAAACAAACAAAAAAAGTCTTTCAGTGTTTTTATATGTACTTTTTTATATTTGTTGTTTTCTGAGAATTTAAGGGCTTGCAAAATTTATTGTTTAAAAGCTGAAAAATGAGCCAGTTCAATTTGCTTGTTAGACATAATCTCAGCATTTCAAGTTTATGTGTTAGAGTACTATTTTTATTTATCTACACGTATATTATGTTTTTTACCACAGGACTCCTCTCTCATTCAGTGTACGTACTAACAGAGATCAGTGAATGAGCAGCTATTCATGTTTTCTCTTATTCTTATTGGCCAATGTGTGACCCACATGTGGTGCTCATGTTCAATCATTACATTGAATTCAAAACTATTAATTTCTCCATAGGCTTTCTTTCCATTGTAGCTATCATTAGCATCTGAATGCCTCACAAACCGTAATTAATTAATTTTCACAAAGCCCCGGTGAGGTGAGGTGACATTATTAAAAGAGGAATAAGCCACAGAGAAAAGTGCCAGCCTATATTTTCAATGCCCAAGTTGACATGTGTAAGGTATGTTTTTAAGCTACTTAGTGTTCCACAACACTTGATTTGTTCTTTGTCTAGCTTCCTCTTATTTAGCTACGAGTGCCAAGCAACTTTGCAAACCAGGCCACAAACAGGTGCCTTTATGAATAACAGTTATTCATTGTGGAGCAGAATATTAAGTAATATCTTTTACCAACTATCATGTCATGCAGGTGCTGATACCATCCAGTGTTCAAAAATGGTATTTAGCTACCTTAACCTTCCATTTCTTTATTATAGTTTCCTTCATCAATAACTACACACCATCAAACTTCTTCAGAAAGAGATCCCGTGGACATTAGTGATCCTCTGCCTAGACCGTTGATGAGTCCCCAGGGCATAGATAAGTTCCCCAGTGTTGTGATAGTTATGTTAGAAGCCTAACACAATTCTGGCTTTCCAACATGGAAAAGAAAACACCGTTTAATTAACAGCATGAAAATGGTATGTGTTTAGCTGATAAGCATCAACAGTTTCTCAAAGACGGGAGCCAGGCTGGCTACTTCTGGCTGCTGGAAGTAGATGTGTGAGATGGAAAACCTTAGTGCAACAGGAACAGTTAAACAAATCTTTTGTTTCTTTTGCATATCTATCTTCAAATGCCTCTTACTCCTTCCCTCTCAGGTAATTGTAGGGTCATTCAGAAGAAGAGTGACTTTTGATATAGGCTGCTGGCAATTTTGGGTGGTTGGAAAACATGAAGAGATCCTCTGATGTCTCCTGACCAGCAGAACAAGTCCAGTTGACTGCACCCACTGAATTGGCATGTAACTGGCAGGGGTTACTGAACTGATCTTTCTGTGCAGTATTTGTTAGAGTCTAATGTATGTATTTTTTGGGATAGTCTGTAGAAAATGCATACATTTTATGTATAATAAAAGCATTTGTCTTAGCTCTTGTAGAACTTGTAACAGTAAGATGGGAACATATCTCAACAGAATCTTTTTCTACAGGAGACATCACAACTGAAGTGATCAAGAGATTGTTTTGGTTGTCACTTGCCTTTATCTGCACCTTAGTTTTTGGGGTTTGGTGTTTTGGGTTGGGTTTGTTGGGATTTTACAACTCAAAAAAAAAAATTTAGTCTGTGTAGCTCACTTCTGTTTGAGGCACTCTACTCACACTCTACTCACACCCCAGGCATTGTCCTTATTATAGTGCATTCAGTGTTTCTGGACAGACAAGCCTGACAGCTCAGAGCATGTAGCCTTATTGTTACCAAAAAATGTCTCAACTGACAGCAAAGCGCCGTACAGCGTGGTACCTACCTGTTGGGCCCCTTCAGGAGGAAGAAGGAGAGAAACCTTGCAAAACAACGGAAGCACTTTACTCTTCACAGATAGTCATTACTGACCCTCTCTGATGTTCCCACCAGGGCATTTTTTTTATGGTAATTGTTTGGTGTCTGATAGTATAAGTTAGCAAATTCAGACTTCTTTTCAGATGCTGAAGTAGTTTTACCTAACATGTAGTTCCTGTTTTATATTAATCTAGCCTCAGCATCCGTAAACTAGTATTTTACTTTTTTTAGGAAGTGATAACTAATGACAGTGTAAACCCCATTCAAATCTTTTCCAGAATTGCTGTCTTGGGCTTTTTTAAACAATTCAGAGTATTTAGGGACATATATTTGTTTAATTTTGATTTGAAATACAGATCTATGTCTCCTAGCTGCATAGAAAATTTATGTCATCCTCTAGCTGTTTTTTTGCTTCTTTGAATGGATGTGTGACGGACACTGGGTTAAACAAAGCGTGACAATGAAGACACTTACCTCATGTATCTTGAATTTACTGCTTTGAGGGGCTCCATGATTTTCTGTGAGATTGATAACCCATTCCAAATAGGCACTGATGGTTCAGTCAGTCAAATTTACTTACATGTGGTTTCTCCTTCAGTGATTTATTAATAACACCTTTGATTACATGCTTTGTTTGCCAATATCCTTCTCTTGGTTTTTTTGTAAAACATCTAGGTAAGTTATCTCAACTATTACTTGATAGTTAAGAATGAATCTAATAGAAAAACATCTGGTTACAGGTGACCTAATCTGAAAGTTCTGTGATCCTTGGAAAACAACAAGGAATATCTGCTTTTAACTGCATTACTCCCCATAGAATAAACAAAAAGAATATTTATCAAAATGTACAATTATCAAATGTTTCTAAATTTATAAAATTTAATTTAAGGTACTTGCAGTAGTTCTGCCTTACAAGTGCAGAACATGAACTATTTAAAATGAACATATGAATAAAGGTGCACTGATGGGTCTTCAGCCAATGCAGATCAACTTGCCTATAGCTTTTCATTTTGGGGCTTTGTAAAGCACTTGTTGGTCATGGTGTTTGATAGAGTGGATCTACAGTTCAAGAAAATTTCTCAGAGGGCAAGATGTTCATACTTAAAATTTTAAATTGCATTTCCTGGCAACATGAATGTTTGTGTTCTGGCATAAGCATATAGAAACAAATTAGATTACTGGACTGTCACTAAAGCAGAGCTGTATGCTATTAATAGGCAGAAAATTTTAGAAAAGGTAGAGCATATAGATAAGACTAAAGTAGAAGTTACACGTGGGTGGTAAAAGGCCTTTCTGGATGAGGCCTTTCTGATTCTAAGAAAAGCAATGACTCAAGTTTAAGTTTAACAAAAGCACTGTACTATAGCTAAAATGTTTCTTTTAATCTTATTTTAGCTTTCTGGCATGTAATATTTATAAATACTTGTAGCAGTTAAACTCATTTTAATGGATGAATTTTTATTTAAAAGTAAAAAAAAGATGTTCCATGCTGCAAGCAGCAGGTGTGTTTTTAATCTTTAATAGGTCACCTTCCTCAGTGCAAGGAGGCAAGCTGTTATTGATCAAAGAGGTTTTGTTGGGTAGCTCTCAGATTATTGAGTGACAAACTTTATTGAATTTGACTTAACAGAAGTCAGAAGACAGCTGAAGCATAAGAGCTTGCACTACCATCAGAGTCATTTTACGACAGCCAGGGAGCAAAGCTCAGAGATGGATACTGAGCTCTTTGCTGGCCCTTGGAGATTAACTGAACAGCCTCCCTACCAATTCCCAAGCCTGTCAGCAGAACCAATTAGATTTTCAACCAGTAGACAAGAAGGGTGGCACTTGGGGACCTTTTTGCTTTAGGTCGAAGGCTTTTCAGACTGCGATGAGATGACATTGATGATGACACGTTGAGCATTGGTTGGTTTTAAGACAAGTTAAATTAGCAGTCTTGAAATGATTCCAACTGTCTCCTGACTTCTCACTGTTGCCATATTCAGTGGATCCTGTCAGGAGCAGGTTGATGACTTAATAGTCTTTCTTGAGTGGATTTGAGCACTTTGGCTGTGTGTTTATGTGTAGTTGTCATGCTTAAAATATTCATATAAAGGTTTGAAATATTTATTTGAAGGAGCCTTCTGCAGAGTTCAGCAGTACGGCTCTCAGTGATTCTGCCTACTTTTTCTCTCTTTTTTTTGCTGCTCTAAGCAGTTGTTGCTAAAAAATGTCTAACTATGTTTGATCCTTATGAAGTGACATTGTTTCTTGTGGCTATTGATAACATAAAACACCTAGGAATTTTGGAGAGTTTATTCAGCGTTTGATTTCCAAAGAGCCGGATGGCAAATTCCATTCCCACCTGTACAAACATTACAATGGTTTTGAGACCATTTCAGATTAGGAAAGGTGTATTCAACTTGTACAGTCTTGTAAACATTTTGTAATCTTTGATTCCAATCCAAATGACTTGTGATAGATGTGGAAAAAGGGGAAGAGGAGAAAGGGATGGGAATTAAGATGAAGTCTGCCATAATTAAATTGCCCTAGGCTATTGAAGCAAGTGAGCAGGATATCATGATGAGACTGTTCTTTTAAAACTACATGATACTTTAAAGACATTTTGCTGTAGTGGATTGGCTGCTAGTCTGTTGTAAAAGGAGCTAAAGAAATAAAAGTGAAGTAAGCTAGCTGACTTTAAATTTGTATCTTAATTTAAACAAAATCCTGAGTATGACTAGAAATAAATTGAAGCTGTCAACACGTAGGTGTTAAAATTAGCATGCCTGTAACTGTTAATATTTGTTAATATTAAATACTCAGCATTTAAAGGCTATGGCTAGAATTTTTCCTTCTGAATACCTAAACTCCTACATCTAAATCCATGTTTATTCACCAGATTAGGTACTTAACCTGTATTTAGAACCTGATGTCAAACATTCATTTTGAAAATGTTGATGCTATTTCTTTGAATTTGAAATTCTCAGCTACTATTTTCTCTCAGTAAGAATTCTTCATCTTTTTTAAGGATGGTGTTTTAAAAAAAAAATAAATGAGCAATCACCTGCAGTTTTTAGACATTATTCTAAGAATCACAAGCAGGATAGCACACAGGAGATTGACTGCCATTTAAAGTATATCAACTAATACTCCAAGCAACAATATTATTTTTCTATAGGGAAAAATTCTGTTTGTTATAGCAGCAAAAAGTGATTGTACCCAGATCTGAAAAGAAAGCCAACAAAGGAACATCTATCTACCATGGTAAATTTAGATTTTAAGTGTTGCACATTTCTGAGTGACAGTATTTACAATTAGTGTCACCTATTTGGTGTCCTCATCTGATATTTGAAATATTTTATGCCATGCTCTAATAAGCATTCACCCCAAAATTGATGCAACGATAGTCAGAGGCAGGCATGAGTATGGTTTTGAAGATCAGTGACTTGCAGAATGGTCATAGGACAAAGTATGTAACTTTGTCTTCCTGTTTTAAACATTGTGCATGTTTAAATGCATTGTGAAACTTTAAAATGAAAGGTGACATGAAGATCACTTATCTAATATGCAGTAAGTGTTCTCTGTGTGTAAGGTATTTCCCAGTTCAGTGGATAAATAACGGATATTACACAAATATCTACTGGAGATTTTGGCCACTAGAGAAAGAGCAAGGAATAATCTTTTGAATTGCTTCAACTACTTCCATAAAATATTTTAAAAGGTTTATTTCTGGGAGTGGGTATAAACGTGCATTCCTTCTCAGGACATTTTAATAGAAACATGCTATTTTTAATAGAAGTATTGGTTTTGAGGAGAGGAGATGCTGCATTTTGGACCAGTTCAAGGATCTGTATGAGGACAAAATATTAGTTATAAATAAGAAAGGTATATAACATTTTACTAGCGTTGTTGTCTTCAAATTATGAAGGGAAGTGTGGGACCAGAAGATTGAATTGACTGAGCCAATGCCGCCTATCAGTGACAGTGGTAAGAGGAGTGGGTTCTTCTGGCTGTTAATCTGAGGCTCTGCTTTCTGGGCTGTACTGCCTTCCACTGTGTTCCCATTTTCATGGAACTTTTGTGGTCAATCAGTTGAACTCCATGTTTAAACTTCTAAGACTGGGAATTTCCTGAGTTTTCTTTGAAGAAAATCAAAGCATCTTCAAAAATGTTAATGAAATTTTCAATTATATACAAGCCACCAAAATAAATGGCAGTTACTGTCTTATTATTGACAAATTCATATTTGATTTTTGTGCTTGTTTGTTAGTTTCAGGTTCCAGCTAATGAGTCTTGTTAAAACTTTCCCATTTCAATTAGGGACCTCTGTTATCAGTTTTATCCCCATGTAAGTTCTTGTACATTCTCAATGAGCTTCCTCCTCACTTTCTGTTTTATAAGCAAAATCAATAGATCTCCTTTTATGTTTCCCTTTGAACAGTTCTTTAATAAATTTCATAATTCTTCTCTGAAACCTCTTGAATTGCAGACATCAGCATTGACACTAGTATTTACCAGCACCCATATTAACTAGGAAGGAGATGTAATGCTTTTTTTGTGGGCAATATTCTCTGCCCACAAATAGGAATACATTAACCCTTTGGAGAACTTCTGCCATTGCAGAAGTGTTTACAGAATACTTTTTTCCTGGGTGTGTGAGTTTACATTTGGTGGTATTGAACCACAAATTACTTGCATGCATCCAGATTATCAAGAAATCCAGACCACACTGTACCACTGAACTTTCTTCATGATTATCCCGTACACCAGCTTTTATGCTATCTGCAAATTGTATCTGTAATGATTTTATGTTTCCCGATAAAGATGTTAAATAACATAAGGTCAAAAATATTCCACCCCAGGATCTCAGGAGAAATATAGGCTCTCAGTAGTAACTTCCATTTTGAGACCTTCGTTGTTTGTGCCGTGCTGAATTTCTGTCAGTATAATTTTAGAATCCAAATGTTTGTTGCTTTACAGAAGCTTCATCTTCACATTCTTTATCAGCCATCAACCTATATTGACTGTCATTAATGATATTATCCTCCTTTAACTTATTAATCAAAATTTTGTAATGACCATTCCATTACTGTACTCAGGACCAGTATCAAGTTGTCAGAGCTACCTGGGTTATTTCTTTTGCCATTTGTTGAATACTGATATAGTACTGGTTTTCATCCAGTCTTCTGGAACTTCTCTGTAGTTCTGAGATACGTTAAAAATCAGCATTAATTGTGCAAGGTACTGCTAGGATTTTGCTTACTCATGTAACTCTTAGCTACGTGATAGCCATATGTACACTGATTGAAAATATCTGATTGTAGTAGCTCTCGTTGAATATCTTCCTGGGACACTGTTGAAAAGGAACTATATTCTGATCACTTGATCAGAGCAAGTTATCCTCCTTTATTTCCCAAATGCAGAAAATAATTATTTATTGAACTTTTCAACCTCTTCTGCATGATTTGTGATGAATATGATTTATAGATCCTCTTGTTCCTAGTATGTCTTGAAACTCATTTAAATTATCCTTAAATCTTCCAACAATTGATTTCTTTTCGCATCTACTTGCTTCTCACATGAACTTAATACGTTTCCTAGCTTCAGCATCTTCTTCTTTAAATATTAGATATTCTTTAAATATTAGATTTTTTTAAACCATTTTCTTTAATGCAGTTTTTTCTTAGATTTGGAAAAATGGTTTTACGGGCATTAGAAACAAGAATTTTAAACAGCTTTCATTTCCTGTGACCATTTCTTTATTCAAATTCTTTACTCTGATTTAGGTTAGAATTATTTTCACACTGTGAAACTGGTCTTTTAAAAACATCGAATCTGTATTTGAGTTTGGGTTGTATGTCATCTTTTTTGTAACAAATGTGTTGACTCATGATAGCTTGACTCTAAACTCTCTGATCTTTAGTTCCACAATCAATCTCTCTCTGTCTTTCAAGATGACGTTTAATGTGTTACTTCCTTATGTTAACTCTCTTAATGATTTTTCAATTAAGACATTTTAATATGGTTTTAGAAATTCCATTTATTTTTTGAACTAGCAGTTGCATGTTGACATACGTCACATGATGTCAATCCCTAATAAGAAGACAGAATTTTTTTCTCCCCTTCACCTTAGTGGTAGGAGCTTATGGAGGCTAGTCATCCTGTTCTCCAGCAAGACTTGGTTGTCTGTTGCACACAACAGTAAGGAATTCATTAGGACTTTGATCTGTACTACTTTCTATCCATGACTGCTTAGGATCATTTACTTACAGCTTGGCAGTGATGTAGGTAATGCTGATTTTTATTTCAAAGAAAACCTTGTACCTGATATACATGGAACATCACTAATCTAAAAAGATTGGGCATAGTATATAGAGTTTATATGTAAACACGTAACAGTGATCCAGAGTGGGAACACGCTCGAGCACCCTAACTCAAAGACACTAGTCTAGCTCTGTCAAACTGAAACACTAATAACAATGAACCAGGATTTTGCCTCAAAACTGTAAAACCTCGGTTCCAGCAGACTGGTTTGTTCAGTTCTGTGAGGCTATAGTAAAAGAGAGAACTGCAAGGAAAAAGAAATGAGGATGTTATCAGAAAAGCATTAGAAGTTCAGAGATCATAGTCCTCATCAACTGTATATTAAGACTAATAATTCTTTCATTTGTGGTGAGTGCTGAGGTGCTGTGCCTTCTGCCCAGACATTCCTGTCTATTTAAAGTTTTCCTTAATTGTTTGTACCAGTTTATGTGTATTGGAGGAAGGAGGTTAATTGATATTAAGTGCATTTCTTAAAGCAGAGGATATAATAGTATCCTCTAGCAGATTAATCTTTTAAAGCTTGAGCTATATTATGTGAAGGGATGAAGTAAAGACTAGTAGTGTCCTTCTTTGATTCACTTCAATTGCAAATATGACCTTTCAACAACTTTTAATCTGCTTTGACACTTGTGACTAGTAACCAAAGCGTTAGACAGCCACTTGTGTTCTGCTTGTTTTATCACTGTACTACAGTAGCAATGAAGAAGAGAGAACTGACACGTTTATGGCCTGTGGCAAAAGCTAAGCAATTAGGGGAATCAGTACTGGATTACATCATCTTAAAGCAGATTTGTTGTGAGTGAACTAAGTTAACTTTCACACCCTGGATATCACAACAGTTTTAATCTTTTAGTAACATCTTGTGTAAAAATTAATCAGAAGCTTGGCTGGATTATTTTTGACATCCAGGAAAACATAGTGAAAAGCAGTTCTTGTGCAGTTTTTTTGATACATGGAGGATATATCATAAGTCATCTTCTGAAACAATATACTTCCATTTTGCTTTGCTGTTTGCACAGTTTAATCACAGTGGCCTCAGTAAATGTGTATGGAAGTAAAATCCTCTGTATATTATTAAAGTATCTATTACTTGAAAACAGAACAATGAATTTGGCATCACTTTTTGAATAGAAAAAAAGCCCCACTCCTTAGCTCTAGGAACATTTGGCTTCAGGAGACAGAGGAAGGGGTTACGTCGTACAGAAAGTTATTGGTGCCCCTCGTGATTTAGAAATTTTGGTTTATTTTTAAAGTTAAAAACACTGGCTTGTGTTTTTTTTCATCTATTTTGTTAATTTATGCTGCATAGCTGTATAAAATGCAGCATAAATAATTGGCAGAGAGAATGCTGTTGACAGGGAAGTTCTTTACCAGAGTAAAGGTGATGCATGTCATCGGGGTGCCCTTTCTCTCACCTCATATGCTCGTATCAGGGACATTACTAATTTGGCAGGCAAAACTCTTCCACATCTATCCTGCTTTTCGGGCTGGATGATTGCCCTGAATTCCTGTGTGTGTGAGTTGGCATTAGCTTGGACTAACTACTGAGCTTACGTCAGTGTTGTCTAAGCCTGGCAATACATTGTTAAATCTGTGAGTGTAGAGCAATCACTTTTAAATTGCTGTTTCATGTACACTTTTAATATACATTTATAGATTTCTTGGTTTCAGTCATGTTTATATAGCATTTCAGAAAAATTACTAAGGTAAATTGAGAGGTTTATATGTACATTTTCAGTGTATGTAAGCAAAATACCATGCAATATATATATTACATTATGCATGTTATTTTTATTTAAATCATATTTTCTGATAAAATATGGGCTATATGCCAGAATAACAACTTAATGTAAGACCCAGTGGGGAATGATAAAGGCTATGAGCTCGTAGTGGTGCGGCTTTCCATTCAGCGCATTGAAAAGTTCTTGACCTAAATGGATTGTTGTTTTTAGGCAACGAGCGTTCTCTGAAGTGTTCAATTAATATCTGAAAATTATCCACAGAAAGATAAATCTAAGAGATTATCTAGAGATATTTTATTCTGTTTTCACGTTAACTGTAACTGTAAAGGAGTTGTCAATACTTGTATCAAATGCTAAAATACCATCCAAATTACCAAAAAGAACAGATTTTTAACACAAGAAATTGCTGTTGTCCCCACTCTTCCCCCCCAGAAAAGGGCTATACGTGCCCTTGCATATGTTTGCTAGAGGAAGAGTAGACTAATTACAGAACTTGTGGGACTTGTGTTAGGCTTCCCTGAGACAGATTGCCATAAGATAACATAGCTAAGCAAATAGTTGTGAGTACCAAAGATTTTTTACAGTAGGGTTATTAATGTCAGACAAAGGCTTGAACTTAGCAGGCATGTGTTTAAATCTCTTGTAGACTGGGTTTATGTCTCTCCTTCCTGTATGCTTAGTCTGAAGGGTTGTGGAATACAACAGTAACAAAATAAAGCAACTACTGGAAAAAGGGCAAGGAATTAGACTCTGATCTCTAATTAAAACTGGTAAATTACAATGACATTTATGAGACAACAGTTTGCAACCTGTTGACATTGTTTAAAAGAAGATTAAAAACAAAGATATAAATTGTGTTAGAGGAGCTACATAGTTCTGTATTTGTAGGGGAGCAAGTATGGCAATGCATAACTATCAACAGATGATTTGGGGTCGTGGGAACTGCCATTTCTTCATGAGGTGGATGGAAGTAAATGGTTGAAAATAGCTCTGGAGTGATGCAAGATGTGCTTTGTTTACATGAAGTTGTCAAACATATGTGTAGGAAGAGTTTTTTTTGTTGGGGGCTCAGCATAAACTTGGAAGAGTTATAATGGAGGAAGTGGGCAGGTGTTGTTTTCCCTGGAAGCCATAGTGAAAGAATAAGTACTAGAAGTCTATTTGTCTGTCTGAGAATAAGTAAGATAACAAGGTAGTTTCAGGGTTTAAAGATCATAACTTAAAAAATATCAGTGTGTGGTGATGTTTGCAATGAATAGAATCCTGCTGCCTGCGGGAAAGGAATATGAGTGCACATCCAGGATCTGTAGTTGGAATAGCAACACAGAAAAGAAAATCAGAGAAATGGACTACACGACAGGCAGCAGCGTGAAGGCCCAAGACTGGGAATCGATCTAGTTCTGAAGAGCCAGGTTCAAACACGTGGAGCCTACATGACTTTTGTATAGGGAGTGGTATGCACTGCAAGGTAAAACCATTGCACAGCAGCTCCTCACTTCGATTCATAATGTTCCTCCTCATCAGTCTGCCTTTGCATCAGGCTGGCCAGTGTATTTGCTCTAAACCAGGGTGTTTTGCGAGCTTGCTGCACTGAATAATTTTCCCCCTAGCCTCTTACTTTTATACCAAGGTGGCTTTAGCAAAAGCTATCTCCTTCAGTATTGCTGATTGCAGATTACTTTAATCGCAGTTCACAATTAACATGTAGACAACCATACCCGGTAAATGCTTCACACAGAAGACACCAGTCTTTATTTCATGCTGTGTTTATTTAGCCCTTTTTAGTGTCTTAAGTGAAGGTATTGTATGGTCAGGATCCACTGAAATAGTGTGTTAAATTCCTGAATAAGACTAAGGTTTTTTTCACATGCATGGGTAGTAGTTGATCTTTGTAAGCAGTCAAGTCAGCTCTTAGAAAGTTCAGTGTACTAATAAAACATCTGTATAATAGTGAAGTATGTTGTATGGTCACTGATGGCCTAAGCAGCATGCAAGTTATTAGCCACAAAAGCAAGCAAGCTACATTTCTGGCAATGGCTGGTGCAGCTGTGCTGGAATGGGCAGAAATGGCATTTCTCTTTACTGCCATACAAAAGCCTTGTTACTATTTGCCATTTTTTTGTCTTATTGTATTAATATCAATCAAATCAGTACAATACAGAGATGTTGGCTTATCTACTCAGGCTTTTATAAAAAGGTGTTACCATTAAAGTGTCATAAAGCTGTTCAAAACCACAAATATTTCTGTACCGTATCAATCTTGTGAGTGGCTAATGCAAAATTGCTAAACAGAAAATATAATACGTTTTCTAGTGAACAAACTGCAGCAAAACCAACTTAAATCGTTTGGGGCAATGTAACTTTTCTGTATTCAATTGTGATTTAAATAAGGAACAATTAAATTGCCTACAGGCTTCCCACTTTAATAACAAATTTCAGAGGTATATAAATTCAATTGTATTACCTCTTCCTTGACCGTACCTTCATAGGGACTCTGTAATATCAGGAGGAGAAAGTCATTCCAGTTTGGGTAAGACTGATGTATCAGCCTGGAGAAGGAAAATATGTCTTCACAGAATGAGATTCAAGTAGGTTTCCAGGATCAGGGGTTTTGAAGACAAGGGGTGTAAGGAGTGTCCAGAGGATGGCTAGCCAAAGACAGGTCATTAAACTTGGTTACACTTCTAGAGACAGTAGTAATACTTCTTTTACTCAATAGAAAAAGTGCTTCCACACCTTAGGAGGGAGCTTACATGGAATCTACAACAACACTAGGGATATTTTGGTTACATGCCCTGTGTTGGCTCTACTGGAATGAGTAATTATTCTGTTTGGTAAAACAAGTAAGTTTCAAGCTGTTGGTCTTGGTGTGCCTGAAAGCTAAGCCACTGAAAAGCTACAAATCCCAAAACTGCATAATTTTCTCAGCCAAAAGTTAATAACCAAGAACATTTAAGCAACTTGAATGCAACACAAAATTTCAGGTATTCATAACTGACATCACTCGGTGATTTCTATTATTCTCTGAAATGTCTTGCTTGGGCTTTGTGTATCTCCCTTGAAATGCCAGTACTTTTGTTATGGGGAATGATATATCCATTTACTCTTGCAGCAATTCTGTTGTGGTTGTAGTCTAACTAATACCTTCCCAAAGAAATCAACTCTTATCTGCATTCTCTCTGGAACTTGGTGAAGATATCATAGTCTGTAGAAAATAAGGTTAGAAGTGAGCTCCAAAGGTCATCTAATCTATCCCCATTACCTCAATATCACCTCCAGGGAATATGGCAATGGCATCTACTCCTTTTTTATATTGTAATTCTTCCCTGCTTCATGACTTACTGCTCACAGAAAGAGCGCTTTTTTTTTTTTTTTTTTTTTTAATGCAGGTCTTATTCCTGGAATTTTTTTTTTAAGGGAAAATTAAAAAACGTTTCTTGTTATCTGTCTGTGGCACAAAGGATTTCTAGATCATGTGCTAATTTGACCAGTCTATTCTCAATAATATTTCTGAAGAAGAGCAAGCTAAACAGGGATGAAACCCTTAATATAGAACTCCAGATTTTTTCATCAAAATATTTTGCGTTGGAAATTGCATGAATGACACAGATGGAATTCTCTGTGGAAAACATTAATTTTGGTGTATTTTCTGGTTT
Source organism: Pterocles gutturalis (assembly GCF_000699245.1). NCBI lineage: Eukaryota > Metazoa > Chordata > Aves > Pterocliformes > Pteroclidae > Pterocles > Pterocles gutturalis. Next base: position 23,523 of record NW_010117353.1, read on the forward strand.
GGAGGAAAGAAAAATATTTCTGTTTGGTTTTACATCAAAAAGTCTCCCTTGATATTTTTTGAAACTTCAAAATTTGGTCTTCAAAACCAGCCTTTATTTAGAAATTTCTAAACAAAAAAAAAATAAATCTTAAAATCACAATTACATGTTTTAGAATATTAAATAAAGTGTTTCCTTTAGATGAATTCCTTTAGTTGTTGTTTTCTTTCTTTAGATTGTTAATGTCTGACAATTTTAGACCAGGATCTAGATTGGAATGTTTTCTATAATTTGAAAAATATCCAAAGGCTGACAGAGAATTTAGAGTGGAAAAGATTATTAGTACACTAGAGAAGTTGAAGCAAATGTTGTTTCTGGTGGTTTCTGATGGTTCTGTCCAGATAATAATCTGTCAAAATCACTTGTCATGTCTGCTATAATATAGGTCTAAATTTCTATGTGCTTTGATTCAGATGTCTTACAGCAGATGTGTGCAACTTGAGATACCTTAGATTTGATTTTGAGCTTTATTGGGTAGCCATTCATAAAGAAATATTTACATTTGTGTGTATCAAGGTATAGGCAGCTAAGAACTGAAATACTTCTGAAAATGTAATTCTTAAATAGAAGATAAATAAGCTGAACATGCTTCGGTACACAGAAGCAAATTTTTCATTCTCAGATATATTTTTTTTCATTCTGAGATATATATTTAGATGGCCTTTTCTTCTGTCTTTATTTTTATAGTTTCAGACTTTAAAGGATTGTTAAGATTGTTGACAATCTCTCAAGAAGATATAAACATCCACAAAGCTTTGAAAATCTGATCCTATAGAGTCATGGTGTATCCCTCTCACATCTCCCTCTCTAATCTATTGAAATACCACCCTTGAGTGAATCTGAAGTGAGGACATTGTAATTATTCAAAGATTCCTTAGAAGTTAATTTGATCAACAATCTATAATGTGTTTTTGTTTGAAAATTTGCAAAATAAATTAATTTTAGTAACTGTATCAGGAAGGGGTAATTGACCTCCCTTTCTAGATCAATCTGTAACCAGTATATCACAACTCAAAAGGCTTATTATAGATAAATGTTTTTGTTGCACACTGAAAAGCACAGAGTATGAAAATTGCATGTTTTATTTTGTTGCTGTTTTGAATTAGAACTTGATGGCCTTTCTTTTGAAGTTGTTAAAATATTATCTTGCTACAACTCCATATTCAGTAAGATTGAATGAGAAAGTTGTGTGGTGTCACTTTATACAATTGCCTTTCAGTCCTGTTTCTTGGCAAGTAAATATGATTTCTAAATGTGATTGGTGTAATTATATGCACTGAACAACTTTATGTGAGCTTCATTTTATATCACATTTTCCCATTATATACCTGATTTTCAGTGTATATTGTACTCTTAAAAAATCATTGCTTGATTCCTCCTCTGATAGAAGAGGTTGACTGTTGTTGAACTCTCAGCCATATCTCCTAATGTAGTCAGAAAACACTCTTTTCTACACTGGTATTCTTTTATCTACTTTATGTTAAAAGAAATATGGGTTTATTAAAGCATTCACTATCTAAAAAGGTAACTTAATCAAAATTTTACACATTTCCAATAAATGCACATGATTGTTGTTAGGATGCAATCGCTCAACTTAAAAAGCCTGTCCTAAGGTTAAAAAAAACCCCAACAAACGTTGACAGTTATGGTGTTTCACTAATAATGAAGGTACAGGGCTTGTAAAGAGTACCCAGATTCTAAGTAGGGGGGAGAAGGGATGCTTATGCATGATCCCACTAGATCCTAGGCGGGTGGAGAAAAGTCAGCCTTCATCAGCTTCTGTCACAGAAATTGTACAGCAGGGATGTCTTCCTTCATTTTTCTTCTAGTGATTTTATAGAAAATACTAAAATAAAACATTGTAATGGATAATATCCTTTTGCAACTGTATTTCTTTTCCAAAAAGATGTACAAAAAATCTTTTCCTTCTGATCCTCACACTTTTTTTTCTACTATTTTATATTTTTGTGCCATAATCTCTTTTCATACCACTGTTATGGTAATTTTCTTATTTGACATAAGCTGTTCATCAGCATGTTCCTCACAGATTTCTCTTTTAGTTGAGATTATGTATAATTAATTTTTAAATTTTTCAGCAGAATTTATGCTAACCATTTTATTCCTCTATTTGTGACTTTCATTTATCGTTATATGAAGTACTAAATAAAATGGAAAGTTGATAGGTCAAAAAAATTTTTCAAGTGCATTAACCTTAAACTCTTCTCTTTTAAAATAGTACTCTGCGGGTTTTGTGTTCTATCTTATTATCTCCAGCTTCAGATTTGCACTTTCTATTAAAAATGTTTATTATGAACTCTGCATGTCTTTCCAAAACATCATTCAAATTTTATATAAATGTAATTGTGCATCACTGTTGCTTCTTTAAGTTTTTGCAGTGCACAGATACTATTCAGATACAGTTGTCCTGCAGGATCTGTGTATCTAACAGTTGTGCCAAGTCAGAAAATAGTCATCAGGGTGGGGTTTTTGTGCCTGGGTTAGTAAGACCATTTTCTTGCATAGAGAGCAAGGGTGATACTGAAACATACACTCAGTATCCCACTGTACTATATTAGTAGATGAGCTTCTACAGGTAATTCTTGTTAAAAGTGAAGCATGTATGCAGTGCTGCTGGTGATATTTTGTTGGTGAGCTATGGAAAATAATAACCTACTGTGTGTAATATAGAAAAATGATGACACTTTGCAAGTACTTTCATGCTGTTTCCGAGTGATGACTTCTGGTCAGGGTTAAATGGATTCATTAGGTTCCATTAAAACAATTATAAATCTGAAATTTCAGCAATTTTCACATAAATTTTTTAATGAACTCTGGACGGAGTTTTCATACTCTGAATCAGGAATGTTTAAAAATTGTCTTAGACAGCAACGTTGTTGAAAAATAATGTATGGACGGACTTTTAAAAGAATGAAGGCTGTGCCTCTGTTTTAGGTCATTCTGTTAAATCAATACGCATGTCTTCTGGTTCTTCAACAATTAGCAACAGCTAAGGGTTTTCTCTGCCTTTTTTTTCTGATAGTTTGCAGCAGCAGGA
>NW_010117353.1:26647-48648 GCF_000699245.1 Pterocles gutturalis
AATGAGAGATCTTATAACAATGGCCAGAGGAGGTGGAAATACCAGTGATAATTCAATCTATATAATATATTTAAAACATTTTATGTTAACCTCACTTAGTTTATTAATTACAGATACACTAAATAGTTTTTAAAGCAAATGATAGCACCATTTTAAGAACATCATTTTCACCTGTAGTTTTACAGATTCCTCAATCACTATTTCCTTTAGAAAGTGGTATCCAGAGAAAAAACAAAACAAACCACCCTAAAATTTCTACGTGTCATTTGGGGCACAAAAAAGAGCTGTTCCAGATTTCCAATGCATAAATGTTGAGCAGTTTGACTTTAAGTAAGTGTAAAGATTTATCTGTTAGGAATTTCAGTAGATTACTAAAATATATTATTTCTTTACTCAAGTATTTATTGAAGATCTTATTAACAGAATAATACCTGTTCTCTATATCTTATACTAAAATCTTGTGTATAAAAGATTTTTAAAGGCTTGAAGATTTTCTTTTGCTGTTACTCTTCAGAACTGAAATTTTCTCGTTCAGCAAGAGCTGATGAATAATGTTCTCCTATGGAGTATTCCATAGACAACTTGCTTCTTCCAAAATTGCTACTACCTCCTATTGCTCTCAATGGTGTTGAAGCCACAGTTGCCCTCAGCAAAGATGCACTTCTGCAAAATGACTAATGCTTCCCATTGTTTCCAATATGAGTGAACTGCTCTTAGAATAATTGTCCCTGAAGCACAGGAAAGAGCAAAAAACTTTATCCAGATTAATGGTGACTATCTCAGAGATGCAGGATTAAGATGTTGTCTTTAAAAGTTAGTTTTATTTAATCTAAAATTGCAAATACTGTTATATGAGAATTGTATGGAGCTGCAAGATAGGCAAAACAAAAATATTGTGGGAGATGTAGCTGAGTGCAGTGATACGTTTAATTCTGACAGTTTCTTGGTTTTATAGGTTTTGTTCTGTAGGGTTTTTTTTCAGTGGCTATAAGAGACTTGTACTGGTTTTACCTTTCATCATCATTTTACGTCACCTTTTCCATAGTCTTTCATTTCATATAATATTTGTTGAGGGAGTACTTTAAAAAAAAAAAAAAAGTAAAAAGAAAGCAAATGTTCAGGACAGCAAATTAGATTCCAGCCTTAATTATTCACAAATGTAAGAAAAAAATTATTGTATTTTACTGATATATATTATACTCATTACAATTATCATCAAATAAGCCCAAAATGTAGCTCACCAACACAAATGAGTTATTATAAATAAAATAAAGAAAACTTAACCCACTTTTTGTTTTATCAATAGATGTTTAGTATATTTGATTGTGTTTTGAGTCAGTAATATCTGTAGTTCAGGGATGTTTCAGTTACTGCTGAGAGACTTAGGAGTGTTTTGGGTCTTAAAGTGGTCTTCCCCATTTTAGTTACTGACAGTAGCTTTTTCTTTTTCAACTTTTTTCAAGATCTACTGTGTATCTGACAAATTGTAGGAACACAAAGCAGAGTAATAATTTCTTAACATCATTACGAAGTAGTTAATATCAATGCTTATAAAGGGGGAAAGTGCAATACAGAGTAAAATATTACACTTTTTTGTATGTGTTTATTACTGCTTTCAGATATCTGAAAATAGTGTTTGCTGCTGTTTGATCTCTTGACGTCAAACTGGTTCTTGCTGGAGGCAACAGTGCTAGTAGAGCGTTTCGACCTTGTTTTCTTCCATTTCGCCCTTTTTCATGGCATTTGTTAGCATAAACAAGGAATACACATATTTTTAAATTACAATTACAAAACTAAAGCCATATATTGTTCCTTAAAGAGCGAAACAGAAGGGATTTTTTTGTTTTATCAGGATATTTTACTAGTGAAACTTGTATTGATAACTTCAAAGCATATCTAGTAATCTCAAAAAAGGACTATGACATATGATCACAAAAAAAGAAATGTAAGAGTTGTAAAAACAAGGAATAAAGAAAGAATGCTTGTATTCCCTGTCATTCTCATTAGTGCAACTTAGTGTACTTCAGTGAACTCTTCCCTGGTTTTTAGTGATGAAAGATCAGAATTATCTCCCGTCTATTTAAATTTTTTGTTCACATTGGTGGTGGTTTTTTTTATTCTGATAACATAGCAGCCATGAGATTTCATGGCCATAAAATAGCTCACCATCTGTAATTTGTGACCCCTTTTTGTAGAATTACAGTGAAAGAATAGCCATAGCACTTCTGAATTAACTTCACCAAGGATATTGAGGATACACTGTTTATCAGAGAGTGTAGTGACAGGACAAGGGGAAATGGTGATAAGCTGAAAGAGGGCAGATTTAGATTAGATATTAGGAAGAAATTTTTCACTGTGAGGGTGGTGAGGCACTGGAGCAGGTTGCCCAGGGAAGCTGTGGATGCCCCATCCCTGGAGGTGTTCAAGGCCAGGCTGGATGAGGCTTTGAGCAACCTGGTCTAGTGGAAGGTGGGTGGAACTCTATGATCTTTAAGGTCCTTTCCAACCCAAACCATTCTATGATTCTATATTTAAATCCTTGGTTTATAGATTGGAAGGGAAAAAGTTTTCCCAGGCGAAGAAGTATGTTGTCTTTCCTGTGCAGGGATAATCTAACAATCAGCCCAAAGAAAGAATGGAGGGCCCAAGGGTAGAACACTGGTTTATTCTCTAATACAAGCTCTTTCAAAAAGATGATAATATTTACTGACCATAGTGTAATTAAATTTGGCATTTGTTTGTGTGACCCAAAAAAAAAAAAAAATTCAGTGGGTGTTAAACTTCATCAATAAATATGACTGCTTAGGCAAAAAGATTTTAAGATTAAAGGGAGTAAGAACCTTAGAGAGTGCTCAGGTTTCTTACCTAAAAAAAAAATAATTAAAATTGTGTAGGTGAGGATGCTTTTATTATTTAATAACACTATAGCTTGTTGCATTGTTATTTTTCCAGGTCTTTACAGATAATTCTATGTAGTATTTACTTTCTTCTTTAGTTTCATTCCTTTCTAAAATTGCTAATTGTTATTTCAGTTTAAGTTTTTTCAGGCAACTGATAGTATTGGAATAATGCATTCCATTCTGTGTTCCGTTGCTTTGGAATATTGAATACCAAAATAAAAAAGAGGTACAGGGAGATAGAAAAAGAAAGGAAGAAAAATTATTTTATGCTTCCTGCCTTTGAAATACTTTTTGATAATTTTAGCCATTATTTTATTTGTATTTTACTTGTTATGTCATCTTCATTGCATTCAGTGTACATGAATGGAGTAAAGCAGAATGATTTATCTAGCTCTTGCCACGAGGTGGATCAGAATGAGTGGTAGGTGACTCATCTAATTTGCACAGTGACAGAAGATTCAGAACAGGTTGCTTTGGTATAACAACGCATCTTTATTTTTATCTTTGTATTAGCATGAGGAACTCTTATATAGGCAGTAGGAAAGAAATACTGTATTTCTTTTCATATATGGGGGTGTGTATGTCCACGTACTACGGAATCCTGACTCATACTGATTTTTATTTTCATTTAAGTGATGTTAATAGTTCTGCCTTCTATTTGGCAAATACACAACTTGGAAACAGAATGAATTTAAGTTAAGTAATATACTTTAGAGTGTATTATATTGTCATAATTTGTCCCTTAATTTAATATTGACCTTTTTTTTTTTTTTTTAATACTTTTTTGCTGTACTTATTTAACCAAACACATAATAGGAAAAACTGAAAGTACATCACCAAGATCTATGGCCAGATCAGTGACATTTTACTGGCATGTTAGCAAAACTGTTCAAGGTGTACATTCTGTTAGTGCTTGATGCAATCACGTGTGCCGGCCTTTACATTTTCCTGGATGTTGTATTAGAATTGCTTATTGCATAAACGTAGAAAAAGTTATGTATCTAAATAATCCATTGTTCTGTCAGTAATTCATATCTTTATCATTAATTGTCTGCTGTCTATTGTGTCATTGATATTAAGCATTATGTAATATCATTCATTTTTTTTTACAAAATAACTTTTTTAAGGCTACTTCCTTGAGGACTGTGGAAGGAACCACTCATTTATGTTTCTTTCAGCAACCAACTTTGTTGTGTCAGAACACTACTTTGATGCTTCCCAAGAGTGGCACCCTATTGCAGTAACTGGATGTTCCAACAAGCAATAGTAAGAGCTCTGAAAATATTTTTGGATAATGTGAGTTACCCAGAATTTTCAGTTTGAGAATATTCTCCTCAGGAGGGGACTGTTCTGCAAAAAATCACGCTCAGGACGCTGTATTTTGAGAGTGCTACTACATTAATTACATTTTAAAACTGCTACCAATACAAAATGCAGAAATCCATAATCCTTAATTAATGTACCTTCTCAAGAGCACCTCTTGGATGCCAGAACCTCTCAGGTTTGCTTTATGCTGCTTCTGTCATCCTACTTATAAGCAGGTGCTTTCACACTGTAAGAATTTCCCCAATGATGTGTATTAAATAAGATTATGTTAATTCTGGATAGTAAGATCTATCCAGACTATTATTAGTATACCAACTTGTAGAATGTTTGTTTTGCGAAGTCCACACATGTTAGTAGTTCTTGGGAAACATAGCGCATACTAAGGAAATATGCTATGAAAAAGCCTGTGGATTTGCCTCTTTTGGCTGATTACAATGAACTGAATCACATTTGTGATTTCTATTTTGTATCAGGTAACCCAGCTTCATGTGCATTTTTCAAAAGTACAATGTAGTCTGTTACTACTGTCACCACTGTCTTTATGAGCAGTCAGTAAAAGTGAGGCAAAACTGATGTATTAAGAAGTTAAAAGTCTGCTTAATATTGTGTACTGCCTGTATGAAGAACAGAAAATAACAAAGTTATAATTCATTGTGTTCAGCTTGAGTAATGATACTTGATGATTTTAGTGTAATGAAATAAAGGTTCTGGGTCAAGCTTCTTTTGAAATTTGGGAAAAATCAGATCTGTATATAGATTTGAGTTTAGAGACAGACTGTTTCCATAAAGGCAATCATCAATTTGATCATAAAATTAGGATAGAAACAGCTGTTTTTCTATCATGAATTGCGCCAAGATTTTTCTTTCATGGTAATAATGACATACATAAAGTGAAGCCTAAAGGAATTACAGGAGGAATATTGTAATAACTTCCTAAAACTCGTTTTTGCTCATACATATTTTAGAAGCTATTTTATATCTTAGAATCTAATCAACTGCACTCTGAAGTTCTTTTAAGGAGTATAATTTCAGTACCAGTAAGATCATTCACTTTGCAGTGGAAAGGACCAAAAGGGTGCCAAGAATGTTTACACTTGACAAATGATCTTTGTTTTTGTGGGAACAGTGAAGTTCAGTTTTAATTAATGGCATTCAGTGTTGCAGTCACTTAAAAATAAGACTTACAGTCTTAAAACAGTCACACTTAAAATTCTGTAGACAGATGACAAAATCAGTCATCACGTAGTAACATATGATTTGCAAGCAATGCAGCAGCGCTGTCCTGATCACAATCCTGTCTTTGTAAATTCTTAGGCAGATCTTTATAAAGGTAACAGAGGATGCTTCCTATAGTCTTTAAAGTGGTTCTTCTGTAGTCCCTGAGTGACTACTGAAATATGATAGTGGCCTTTGAGATGACTTAGCAAAATGTTTTCATTTAATGACTAAGTTTGTACGGAGTTAGCTAGTCAGATCTTTTATGGCAGCCATCCACTTTAATCAATTATGTTTCCATGCTAATGTTTTTGTGCAAGAATCCAAATTATGTTTCACACCTTGGAACAACATTTTGCTTATAATTCTGAAAACATTTGCAGAACTCTTAGTTTTACATTTGTACAGGAGAACTGGATATTCAAATCCAACTTTGTATTTAGTTTCTGTTGGGTGCTCTGGTAGCTGCAATTGAAAAATTGAACTTAGAGAACTTGGTAGATATCCAAAGGATCAGCTTGTAGAGAGCTGGCCTTCTCTGCACAGCAGATACAAATTTCCAATCCACAGATGTGCCAAAGGTACAAGGTCTGTGTGTTATTTAGAGGCCTGTGTTATATATGTGCTAAAGAAAGAGCCAACACAAGATTTTCCTGGGGCTGATGGTCTTGCATATGAAAGAGGACCTCTTTCAAACTCTCTTCTCTGAAAGACTCAAGAGGTATGTGAAATACTGTGGGAATTTTTTCCTTAGCACCCAGGCTCTAGGACTACCCGTGTGCTCTGGCGTATTAATTTCATGGACTTTGGCAATAGGCTGTTGGTCAGATATCCAGAGAGAACTACTAGTGTTTCCATGGGTTTCAACCCTCCAACACACCTAATCTATCAGGCTTGAAGATAGTCAACAATCGCTACATATTTTCCTTCTTATGTCATTGTATTCTTCCTTTCTCTTCTTTTCTGCATTTTAACCCAGCCAGGACCACCTTTGTGATTGATCAGTTGATATGCAAGGCATGAGCCATGCAAGGCATGAGCCATAAGCGCCCTCATCTATTCCATTTCCTTTCTCCTCTAGAACCTTTTCTTCTGCTCTCTCTTTCCCCCTCTTCCTTCCATGTTAGTTCAAGGGATATTGTTGGTTATAAGAATGCTGAACCATTTAGACACCATTTAAACACACAGTGGGACTTTGCTGAGCTGTGCCTCTCATTACTTGCACAAGGTCCAATGCTTTCTGTTAGGAGCCAGAGGTTCAAAAGACAAAGCTGATCTCTGCTAGTCAGCGTGCGCCGTAGCAGAACAGTCTATCTCTGACTTCACTTACGGACGTCTTCACCCTGGACACATGCACCGTTTCCCATGTGTATTTTTTCCAAATGTTAAACCATCCAGGAAAGTACCTAGGAACTCCGCTGCGTGTAGTGCAGCAGACCTAGAATTGTTCATTTGGAAGTTTTTCAGGCCTGTCTCTTGGCATCTGTCACTGTGTTTACAGTACTGCCTGGGGTCAACTTGATGGAGAATGTGCACCTCGGCTGCCACGCGGGGAAGAGGCGGTAGTTACTTACCAGCAGCTCTTCAGGTACATTTTGAAATTGTTCCTGGTCTGCCGGGTTTGGTTGCAGTTCTGTGGCTGAGAGCAGCCTAGTGGATAGGAAATGTGTTATCTCACATATTCTTCAACTGAGCAGGAGGTTAGGTGGGGCTTGTATGTGCTGTCTGTAGTTGTGGGAGAGGGAAACCGTCTCTAGCCTTGAGGGGCTCTCCATCTGAATATATGCAGAGACAACTCATCTTGAAAAGGCTCTGTTGTGTTAAAGAAAGATTAACTAATTGTTAATTGTCTAAAAAATGTAGATTTAATTGCCAAGTAATTATAATTTATTACCAAATAATATCTCTAATGTGCATCAGAAATAAGCAAGATACAGAAATACAGTTCTTTTCATATTTCTTTCAGTTCCATGGCAGCCCTGGCCTGGGGAATATTTACCATACAGATCTTTTGATACACCATTTTGTAGAGTGATATGCTTTTATTGACCACTCCCAAGGAGACTGGCTACATCTCCCTTGTTTCCTTGCAGAAGCATGAATGGGAAATGCAAGCATGCTATTGCAAAGACACTCCTGACATTCTGCAATTTGATGTTAGTTGCTCTGAAGCATGCACAGAAGAAAACCCAGGTATTTTGGAAAATGTACAGTAAAACCTGGCCTTGGTAGAGTACTAGGCTACCAAATAATAATAATAATAATAACAACAACAACAATAATAATAATTATAACAATAAATAAGTTGAGCTTATTTACAGCTGGAGAAGATACATGCAATTCTTGGATCTAAATTATCTGTTCCCTATTTATTGTTGTCTCCATGGAAGTCAGTGGAGTCATGCAAAGTTTAAATCAAGGTGAGATTCGAATCAAAATTTTTACACTGCAAAATTATATATACAAAATTAATACTGGGTTATGAAAAAGCATGTCAAATAAAACATTGAACTTTATTACATGTTTAAGTTGTATTATATGTATGTGCATATATATGAACCATTAGATACTAAGGAAAGCATTCAGCATAGGTTTATTTTGTTTTGCAGTTTATGTGGATTAACAAGATAGTGAACATGAGTTTAAATCATGGTGACTTGTATATGGTTTCATGATATGACCATCTGTCTAATGCAGCAGACATTACCTACAATTCTCTTAAAATGATCCAGTGCCTATCATAAAAAGTGAGGTTGTTTGCTTTTTAAAGGAACAGCATGATAGCACTTGGCGGTACGCTCCAGTTTACTAGCTAATAGGTCAGACAGGCTAAGACAGCTCTTCTGTCCAAACAGAAGGGTTGAATGCGTTTCTTCTCTCTTATTTCTGAAGTGCGTAATCTAGTTCCACAGACCATCTGCTTGGTTGCTCTAATATTTTTCCTCTTTATCATGCCTAACAAAACTAAGGTGTCCAACAATACCCAGGGGATAATTGGAATGGTGCCTTTAAGTGGCATTTGTGTATTTTTTCCTACTTTCCTGTTCAGCCATTTTAGCAATGGATATATAGATACATTTGTTTGCCTTTCATATGTTTTCATATTTAATCTTTCTTTCCTAAAAGAAAGAAGAGTTTTGTTGCCCTAATAAACAATATTGCAGCAATGTTAATGTCTTCTCTGGCACATATGTTCCCAGTTTTCTGGTCAGTAATAGCTTTTTATTTAGTTTCTTTCAACAGTTTACAGTTGAATTTAAAAAAAAAAAGTGATATTGAAATGTGATAGTGCTGCTTTGATGAGATTAAATACTTGTATTAGTCTTTATTTTGAATTTTAAAATCTCAGTGTTGTGTAAAGGCTATCATTATGTGTAGCCCCTCTATAGGATAGGATACTTTAAAATTCCTATAGTGTGCATTTCAATTCAGTAGAAAGAATAGTTTATGTAACAGTATATACTTAATAAAAAAAAAAAAAAAAAAGGAAAAAACCCAGGCTGAACCTTTGGAATTGTTGTTAAGTAAGAACAACACTTTTATCCAGACAAGCTGGCATGGATTTCCAGATTGTAAGTCCCAGAATGTTGTTAAAAAAAGGATGACATAAAAACATTCTGTCATCAGTCAAAAGTTAAGTCAGAAGGCAAATCTGTAAATAGACGTGCTAGATTCAGTCGTGTGCTATGACTGTGAGATGAAGTGAACGTACCTGGCGCTGCAGTGGTCAGGGCTGTGTAACACTTTGAAGCCACTCTTGTGGAAAGAGAAGCTGGAGAGGACAGAAGGTGAGCAGTGATTGCATTGGTCGTGTCAGGCTGGTCCTGGGCATTTTGGTACTGCCAGACCTGTCATAGCAATGACTGCCCCCGAGCAGATTTAACGAGGCAGGTTCCACTGGATGCTTTGAAAGGTTTTTTTTGAGGTATAGTTGTTGGAAGAAAAGCTGATAGTAATAATTTTGCAAACCGTTGTTTCCTATGAGGACTCTGGGGTGGAAACAAATGCTTGCATATGCTGGTGGTTTTGTATATATGTACGTTTACATATTCAGCTCCCCAGGTGTCCTTCTAGGTAATAAAGGGAAAGGATTCAAGATAAGCATTTGAAAAGCCACTATCCCAGTTTTCATTGTTAACAGTTTGACTCAAATCAATGGAGCCTTGACTCTATCAAATCTGCCATCTTTGTTTTGTTTACTGTGTTATTCTGTGTTTGGAAAGCGGAGAAGTAGCAGGCAGTTAGGTATGGAATTTCTGGCAGAGGATATCAGAGGAGGGTTACTGTATATCTCCGTGTCTCAAACAGTTGTCAGTCCTCTCATCTTACTAAAGCCTCCCATATTCTCTTCAAACTTCGGTTAGTTTCTTCATTGTATTGTTACGAAAGCAATAAACCGAAAAAAGGATACAATTAATGGAAATGTTTTTCTTTTTAAATAGTTTTTGAGACATAGAAGTGGGCATGACTAAACGGGAAATGACAAGACCCTCTAGACGATGGAGAACATAACTTTTGCTTATGTTTTGTCATTGTCACGTTTCTTGTCAAATTCTGGAATAATAATTCTTCTTGTTTAGGGTACACAACATGGTAATCTTCAGTGGGTATTTAGAGCTATCTATTTGGTCCAGATATTTTTGTAGTGATGTTAATGTATAATGTCACTGAAAACAAGGTACCTTCTGCTTTTCTGTGGGTGTTAAGGTTTCAAGGTTCAATTAAGTCTGAAACTAATAAAGAAAAAAAAAAGGGGGGGAGACATATGTCATACCTATTGCTGTGCAAACCAAAATTTTTTTTAGGGGAAATAATAATAGGAAAAGAAAGATTATTCTGTTCTGATTTTTTTTCTGTGACTCTTTTGGGTAAAATATGCCAGCCTGTGCACTTCGGGTTTAACTTTGCTGTGGATCTGTCTTCCTTACCAAATGGATTGTAATTTTCTGAACCAACCTTTCCACTTGAGGCTAATCCTTTTGGGAAGAGGTAATTTTCCTGTTTATCTTAATTGACGTGTTCCCTAAATTTCAACCTGTACGTTAACTTGACCTTAATTATGTGGCCTCATTGATAAAATGAAGGTTACCCAGGCAAGCTCCATGCATGATTAATATTTTTTCCTGTGTTTGTAATGATTAAAAGTCTGGTCCCTCTTCCTAATCTTTATCTTCAATCATTTCTATAAATGACTGTAAAGAATATTTATGGTGTTTGTTGGTGCTTGTGTAGGTTTTTAAAAAATGAGTATTATATGTGAGATAGATACCTTGATGTAAATCTGTATTTCTATGTCTCTTTCTGTAAGAAAAGTATGCATTGATATTGTAAATGCTGTCATTTAGTCTTGATAGGTTTCTTCTGCTTATTTTTAAATTTTAAAATTATTTTTCTCAAGTCAAACATGCATCGCATACAGTAATAGTTTGTTGAAAGTTGAAAGTCTTCTAGCACTGTCTGGACTTAGCAAACCCTGGTGTGTGAAGCAGAATAAAACTATCATAGGGGGAAAAAAAAAAAAAAAAAAAAAAAAAAAGAATAATTTAAGGCATAGCCAAATTTCCTGCTTAGAAAGGACAACTTGCACAGCTTGAACCTAAAACTGATGCTTAGATAGACTAGGTATAATATTAAAATTTGAGCCACTGAGTGGCTCACATTTTTTGAATACACACATTTGTTTGAATAAAATGAGAAGAAATACTTCTAATTTGAGCTATGGGTTACTGCTGACTTTAACTTACAGCAAACAGTAAATGCCTAAAATTCATGTATTAGAAATTAATTCTCACAGTCACAGAAGGTTAAGCAGGGTTGCAAGTAGGAGAGGACTACATGCTCCAGGCATTTTTGTCCTGTACAATTAAGTTGTTAGAAAGGGACTACAGTGCTTTGGGAAAATCTAGCACTGCCGTTATTATCAGTAACATTCGCAGTTGGTTTGTAGTGAAATACAAGTCACTCTAGACTGTGAAAAAATATCTTTCTGCCTGCATGGGATGGTAATTGCTCTGCCTGCACTTCCTTTGGCACCCACTTATCTCAGCTGAAATGATTGGTAAAAATATTTTTGTACTGATGTTGAACACTTCTAAATTATATAATGATTTTTGTATTATTTCATATTTACTATGAAGAAAGTTCATGTTAAATTGAGTTTCACTGCTGTCAGTATCTTTATTAATCAGAATAGGAGAATGTGGTGTGTTTCCCACCTTTTTGCACAGGATCGATTTTTAAAGCAAGACTTCCTCTTTCTTTTTTTGGAGAAACATGGAGTTATGTACGAGGATATCAAGTGACTGACTTCAAACAGAAGACAAATTCACTGAAGTGAAAATGATTGTGATAGTGTGATAGTTCTCTAATTTCCCCCACAGTATATGTAAAACTGACTTTTAAAGTGTTTAGTGGATAATGGATCATGTAAGGTCAGTACTAGCCATAGCTGTTATGGCTATTATTTTCTCCTTTCATGGGAGGGTGCTCAGCAAAATGAGATTGTCACGCTCTTTTTTTTTTTTTGAGAGGACAGCGACAGACAGTTAAAAGCCTCTTCATGTAAGGATGTTATTTCATAAAGACACCAGCACTGGATTATCCCCTTCACTTTAAACTTCTGCCAGCTTGTACAAAGAGATAAAACAAAATAGCCCCAATCCCAGGGGTGGAGAAGTGCTGGCCAGATCTGCCCATGTCCACAGCTTTCATTTTGATTAGTCACATGTGAGGAAAATTCACTTAGGCTGAGAGGTAAATTTAATACCAGTTATGCCCATGCTGTTCATATCACAACCATTTTCACATGATGCCACTTAATTCCCTAAGAAGCAGAAAGGTAAATCGGTGGCTGGCCAGCTAAGGTGTCATAATGCATTAGGACCAGGGCTCGCTGCAGGGGATAATGGTTCTGATTGCTGTTGACTCATGTCTCCACCAACTGCCTCATGTAAAATAAGTGACATTTAAAAGGCATCAAGATGTGAGAAGAGGGGAGGAAAAAAAAAAAGAAAAAAAAAAAGAAGAAGAATAAGCAGAGTACTAAACTTGCCACTTGAACATAAAGTCCCTTTTTCACCCTAAGTGGTATAAAAATGATAACTCGACATGCCATAGGTGACCTGCACTGTGCTTTGAACTTCCTGTCTTGTGTTTTTAGAGAAAATCTGTAAAATTGCTTCTGGGAACTGCTCCAACATGTTATCATTTATTTCCCATTTAATTTTTTTTTACTTTTATTTTTTTGCCCTTGGATATCAGTCTATTCATCTTTTAAAAAGCTTAAGGCTGAATCAAGTTAGGCAATGGTATACAACAAGAGGCAGCCTAGTCTCTGAAGGCCCATTTAAGTCTATTTTTATAAAGAGAATCAAATTCCAGTTTACAGTAAGCATATGCTTCAGTTGACATCTGTTTCTAAGACTTGGATGCTTTGTTTGCATAACAGGCACCAATAAATGGCCTTGTTTTAAGTCTGCTCACTCAGTTGTATTTGGGTTGTTCAGCTGGGGATTTGAGTTGCAGCTGATCCCCTACCGCTCATAGCAGATACGAAAGGGAAGAAAAAAAATCTGAGAAACCCAGTCTTATTTATTAATGCAGATTTCAACATTCTCAATGAGCCACTTTCCTTTTGTTGCATGACTACTAAATTCTTGTTTGCCCAAGCAGAGAAGTGTTTTAAAGTATCAAATTAAAGATAATAAAAAGTTTGCTTGTTTTTTAATGTTTTATTTAATAGCATCAGTATCTTTCTCAATTGACAAAGCCCGGTATTATGAAGAGCATGTAATGCTGGGAATTAAATGGATGATATGTGTAAGAAATGCAGTTGTTCTGGCAACATATAATTACATAGTACAGTAATTTTTTAAATATTGTGTTTTCTTTAAGTCGTTGTGCCCTGCTGATGATGCAGTCTAAAATATTTTGTAAATAAAATTTGATTCCATCTGCTTTCTTTGGGAAAACAAATTCTGGACTTTTCAAGGAAAAATATAAAAATATATATGTTGCTTCTCTAGCTTGCAGAAGTTAAGCCTTTCTCTGTGAGATGATGCATTCAGTTGCAATTATATGATATTTCTCTGATATCTATAATATAACTTAAATACATTTCTAAGAAACCTAGGAAATGCCTGTAAAGAGGAGAAAAATGTATTAGTAGTATTACAACTGTATAATTACTTTGCGTAATAACTACTGTAGCTTTTTTTAAAGCAGTAATGTCAGCACTGATTCTTTTTAGTATTTTGAACTTCCCCCACCCCTTCTAAATTATTGTAAACTGCTCTGTAGTAGTGTACAGAATATGTAACATATTCAAGTGGATTTACTTATCAACTTTTTCTAGTGGTACCAACAGCACTAGTGTGAAATATATCTACTCCATTTACTCTTATCCATTGCACCTACTTTCTTTTTCCCTTTAATTTTTATATATGGTAAAAATTTCATTGAAGAGAGATTTTAGATGACAGGACTGTAATTTTAAACCCAATAGAAGAGGTGTAAGCAATTTGAGCTTAGCTGAAGCATAATCTTAGGTTGTCAAGAAGAAACCCATTCTCCCTATGCTAATCAATCAGTATATCAACCGACCAATCATCTCCTCAGCTTAGCATATATCCTAAGGTTTGATATATCTATTAACTGCCCATCATGCAGCTGGTCTCCGGCTGATGAGATTCCCTCTATCTTGGCATTTGGAGGCAGATAAATACTAAAGTGGAGATTTCAATCCTGCTCCTGATAGGAAAGACAATCCAGGAATATAGAACATATTTTCAGAAAAGAACACATAGAAAATTACATTTTCAACAGTGTGTTGTATGTGAAAATTGCATATATTTCATGATCCCTTCTTCCTCTTTCCTCCTCCCTTCCCCAGAAGTAACAGGAAGTTTCTCTTTTATTGGGACTCAAACTCTTAACAGGAAAAGAGAACAACGAGAAAGTGCTAAAATTTGTTGTTAACTGCTAATTACTATAATGGTGACATACAACTACTTTTTAAAAAAGTGTTTTTCCTCATTATTACAGTGTTATTTCCTTATTGATGGAGAGCTATATGAAAATAGTGTCACAACACATTTAATCCTTAAGGAAAAAGTTTGAATTTCAGAAGATTATACACCTGCCTCTCCATTTTTAAAGTCTAGCTCAAAACTCATTAAGAAAACACATAATCTACATATTGAACAATCTCCCCGGTAATATGGGAGATCAGCATACAGATTTAACATAGTGTTTCAAGGTCTATCTGTGCAAGAAATGCTGTAGAAGCTGGTCATTTACCATGTTGGCTTTGCCATTAGTAAAAATCTGTCTCCAAGAATAAAGTGGCCTAGGTTAGATATTGTAAAACCTTGCCCAAGGGTCTGTGGTCACCATGGAATGGAGTACACAAGGGAAAAGTCTCCCACTCAGATTGCAGTGCCAAAAGATGGGGCCCAGGTTCTGTGCTGGTGTACGACTGAGCAATTCCTGAAGTCAGAGAACATGTGCTTAGTTTAATTAAGAATTTGATCAACTTTCTTTCGAGACCTACCAATGATAAACCTAAACATGTTACAAGATAAGCTCATGGGCTCTTTCATTATTTCATTTATTTAAATTGTGTGTAATTTTTTGCTTTGGGTTTGTTTCTGTGTTTTTGAGATTCAGTCTACTGGGTATTCTGAAATATATTCTTTCAATGCTGAAAAATGGCATAGGTCCCTAAGCTATATATCTTAGTGAAAGCACATTATTCTTGACCTAAGAGCACTTCTGTGTCAGAATGTGAAAGAGTAAGTGTTTATACATCTCTACAACGTTTTTCAGCAGAATTCTTGTAGCACCTGTGTTGCTCTTTTGCATTATTTATGCCTTGTGAAATAAGAATGCGGTCAGTTAGGTCATAGTTTATTACAGTAGCATGGGAAATGTGAAAGTAATCAGGGAAAACTCGTTGTTAATATTTCAGGGCACTTCAGAGACTAAATTCTACTCTTATCACCTTTGTATCCTACTCTTATCACCTTACTATCCTCCCTTAACATAACCTACTGAAACATTGGTTTCCTGGGAAGGATACCCTTGGATTTGACTCTACAACGGTCCAAGGCAGTATTAGTAGCATGTACTAATATAATAAAGCCTACTTAGTTTTTCAGAAAGACCATGTGTATTTCAAATTCAAGGCTGGTTCATTAGCTGGGATACACTGGCGTAATAGCACATAATACCAGCTGAAGATCTGGCCTGTTGTATTTGGTGCTCATGAAAAGCGCCAGATCAACAGCTATTGTTCTTGAAACCAGACATGAGCAACGTAGTCTAAGTTCTCTTGTGTTGCCCTATGAATCTATGTCAAACCTGACCTGGGAAGGATCTGAAGGATATTTGTGCTTATTTAATCCTTGGCCTTTCGGAAAAAACTAAATATTTTCCCTCACTATAAATTATTTAATTTGCCTTAACTCTTACCATCTAAATTCATATGGAATGTGTATCCGTGTGGATATATAAATAGATGAGATGTCTGAAAGTGTTTCATCCTTGTGTAGCACTCTCACTTAAAGAACTCGTTACAAATCTAATCACACGTAAGAGATTAAAACAAGGCTTAGTAATGTAACGAAATTTTGGGCACCTGCTGCAGGATGGTTGCCAGTGGTGTAAACTTTTGAAAATTGCCCGCTTGGCACCAGTTGAAGATATTCCCAGAGAAGGAATCAAGGCTCACCGAGTAGGGTGACGTAACAATTTCATTTAAGACTATATAGGATGAATGGTCAGCTTTTGCCAGTATATGAAGTTCCAAGTACGGAGATATACTGTTTTATTAGAGAGAGATGATCCAAAGCCTTCAAAGTGAACTGTGCACAGAATTGTTATTTCCACTTGCACACAATTAGTATATCCTGGCAGCACAGATCAGATGCTTTTCTAATGGTTTTGTAAACTGTGTAGAGTGGCAGAGTTTGATAAAGGATAAAAATATTGAATAAGAAGCTACTAGGACTGAAACGGTATAATCTTTGCTTACTTCATTTGATAGCAAAAATATAAAAAATAAACATGAGAAATCCAAGCTCTAGAAACCACTTCTGAACACAATCAAAATGCCCTGAATAAATTCCACTTTATTTATCTTGAGCACTACATAAGGGTGCATAGGTAAGTTATCCAAACTTTCATGTTTGGTATCGAATGTTTGGGGAAGATAACCAATATTGGTAACCAGGGTTAATCTACAAGTTTGTTACCTTCTTTACCCATCATATATCTTAAAAAACCAAACCAAATTGAACCACAACAAATCTCAAAAAACAGAACAACCCAAAAAATCCATGAAAAAACACACCAAAAAAGCCCCAAACCAACTGGTTTCCTCACTTCATCTTTAGACAAAAGTGTAATTAGGATATTGGAATTGGCTGCATAGATACACAAGGCTACAGCTGAGATATGGTTGATTAAATCTATAAGCTATTGTGAATACTGATCAAAACAGCAGTTATTTAATTGAACTATTCAACTATTTGTCTGGACATGATTCTTTAAAATCTTCCTTTCTGTATAGCTTTTTGTTTGTGAAGCAAATAAATATGCATGCAGACAAAATTTATTGTTACATATTTAAATGGTACCATTCAAATATCATTGAATATTCTTTTTCTACACTTCCCAGAATGAGGGCTCATTTAAATCAGATATTATGGAAACCCAATGACTAATCCTAAATTCAGGTGTACTACCACTCAGACTAGGCAGATTGCTAGTTGATCATGCTAAGATGCTCCCTTATCCATTATTGGATCTGAAAAAGAGGAGGATTAAGAATTATCTGACTTCTCAGTTGATGTGCAAATCATCTAAAAGCTCAGCTTAGAAAGGTCTTAGAAAGCCGAACAGTACTAAAATAATAATAGTGTCTTAAGAATTTTTAATAATATAAATGTGCCATGTCACATTTTTAGAGTGAAAATAGAGTTTTACAGTTTATATTCCAGATGGTCTTTTATCTCTCTCTTCCTGTTTTTGTAATTATATATGGAAGTCCTATAACTCCATTTTTAATTGGAAATTTTTATGCAATTAGAAGTTGTCACTTGGGACAAACTCACGCTGATGAAACTTAGTAAAAAATTGTATTACTTTCAGACAATAAGAGAAAACAATTTGATAAGTATCTTTGAAATGAGCATTAATATTAATCTGTCTACTTTTAACAAAGCATGAGGGAGAGAAAGAAAAGTGTGTCTCAGGAAATATGGTTGTATAATGTATCTTTGCAGGGTTGTTTTTTCTGTGACACTTATTTCTAGTATCTTTCTCTGCCCTTGGTTATGGTGAAAAAACCCTTCTTTGAAAAGACTGAAATACTGTTTTTCTATATTTTCAAGGGACAGGAGAGTCTGTGAATAAGAAGACATCTCTTAACGTTCCATCTTTGCATTTTTAGGCTAGTTCTGCTGTTTGCTATAGCAATATTTGTTTTATCATTTCTATCATTCCAATATGCATGCTTGCCTTTCAAAATCTGTGAAAAGTATTTAAAAAGAAAAGAGAAAATGGTAGTATTTCAAAACCTTATTATAATGTATTTTCAAATATGTCAGACACATCTTTGTTAAAATTAAACCAAGGATTGGTTTTGAGCGAATAGCCCTATATCCTTACAGATGCTGTGGATGGATGCATCTAAGCTGCTTATTATATTGATGGGGTTTGCTGCTCTGCAGCAAATGAAAACAGGCAGCTGCTTCCTCCATCAAAGCAAAAAGCAGCCTGAGTTTTTATTAAACGAGTGTTCATTTCTTCTATTGCCAAAATTCTTACACAAAACAAAAGAGCAGTTTTAGCACATTATTGCTTAACTAGACATGAACAACTGACAGCAAGTGATAAGCCTGTCTGCTTTTCACAACTGGTAATCATTTTTGGAATAGATGTTTTAATATAGTTGAATATAAAATTTTGTAATTTACATCTACAATGGTACATAAATTTATAGATCCAGTTTTTTGAAGGAGAATGAAGACTATAATCACAAAAGGTTTGTTCCAGTGTTGTTTAATTTTTAATAACTATTTGAAAACTAGGTAAGAAAACCCCATACAACACAATCAAATTCATTCATTTGAAAAAAAAGGATGTTAAAGACAATCATACAAGTAGATTTGTGCAGTTTGCAGATTTTTCTTGTGGAAGAGATATGCGCGCATTTACAGCTTTGACTTGTTACTGTATTTCCACATCAGTTCCACCGAGGCTCTTAAGTTTGCACTCTAAAAGAAATTTGCAGATTGCAGACCATCATGTTTCCCTCATAGTCATGAATAATAATGAGAATGAAAGTGAGAGATACAGTGCTGAGGCCATTTTGCCTAGGCTGAAGATCTCAGCCAGTGCTTATACATATTTTTCAGTGATCTGAATATCATGAATTCTGTTTTAGATTGAAAAGAGAGACAAGAGTTTCTATAAAATATATGTGCATAGGGAAAAATGGTGAGCCATGTTTCTCTTTATATCTTCTATTTCTTCTGCTGTTCTTGTACCTTTTCAAACTCACTTACAGCATTCAAAATAAATTTAGCCATTCTCTCTGCCTCAAATTACTCCTCTTCACAGGACCTAAAAGGTGGTTTGCCATGTGCAAAAGTCAGGTGCAGTAAGGCTTGGGTGGAAGGTGCTACTGTAAAGGCTATTACATACTTCTCTTTTTTTACACAGTGTGCATTTATCGCTGAAGTTGCTCACTTACAAACACGCTTAGAGTAAATTTCAGAATATAGAGCCTCAGATGAGACAAGTGGACTTTCAAAACAAGTTAGCTCTTATGTTGACACTTGAGGTGGCCAAGTGTCCAGAAAGGCACAGTCCTCTGTGGCTGTTCTCCTTTTGAAAATCTGCTCCCACGTTAAGTTTTCTAGGAAAATAGTTTTACAATTCCAGACACTCCATTTGCAACCAACTGGGTGACGATGACCCCTCTTTTATCTGCTTTTGCTGTAGATGAGTGTAAACTTAAATTTGAGGATGTGAGTTTAAAAATGGCAGTTTTGTGTGCTGCAAACAAAATAACAAGAGTCAATCCCCTCTATTTTTTCATTTTACTAAAGTGACCAGATTTGTCTTTAGATCATTGTGAAAGTCATTTGATGTGGAAAGTTTCCACTCTTCTATACATGCATTTTATGGCAGCTAAGAATTTGAATATTTGTGGTAATAGTGCCTTATTACATGTGTTTGTGTTTTTTAGATTCGATACACGTTATGTGGGATCTTAGGTAACCTGGATTACTGATTGTCCTTTTATCTGTGTCACACTTTGCATGCTGTGTGAACAAGTGAATGAAAATAAAATCTTTATTTCCTGATTATAATAGCTCTTAAATAGTTCTTATCCCATGAGTCTCTTTTCTATTTACTCCTTTGATTCTCTCACCCGTTTCCCAGGATGAGGGAGGGTGAGTGAGTGGCTGTATGGTGTTCGCCAGTACCTGGGCTTAAACTATGATGCTATACTAAGCAACATTTTTTGTGATAGGATTGTATTGAAAAGGGGCTTGAGATATGGAGTTTGAAGATAGTTGAGAGCTAGAAGTATTTTTGAGACCTACCTGTGCAAACTACAGCAGTACAATTAATTACAAGTAGTCTTTACTCAAGCAATTAGAACAACCACGTTGTATGTTACTAGCAAGGTGTATTTGGCAGACATACACTGTGCATCTACTTTGTACATGATCTTAATTGTACTGTTCAGAGTTTCATATTTTTTCTTTCACTTGGAGGTGCATTTTAGTGCATCACTGACAGAAGGGCTCATAATATTGGTTAGAGCCTCATTTTGAAATGTACTCCAAATTACTGTGCTGTTGAACCTTGATTTTGACCTGCTGTCTTGCTTCTCCAGGACCTCCAGCACGTGTACTGCTCTTCCTTCTGTGCATGGTGGTGGTCATCCACGTGAAAACTAACCAGGATAAAATCATCAAACTTACCTTCCCTTATGACTTGAATATAAGACATAGTCAATGGAAAATAAGGTTTGATACTGTAAAATTAGTATTGTAATGATGCTACAGTAAGCTTGGAAGGACCTTATTTCAAATTCCTGGAATTCCTTATGTTCAATTCCTCAAATAGCCTGTTCAGTAGATATCTTAGTTTTGGAGATCTTCCATCCGCTCTAGGGTCTTTTAGCAGGAAATAGTTCCTTTTATGAGGAATAGTTGCCTGTCCAGATAGGTACTTAATTGAACAGCTCTGCACAGTCCATTGTGGTGCCAGACATTCTTCTGCTCTCCACCAACAGTGTGTCTTGGTGGCAAGAAGGATAAAAAATGCTTTTCTTAGGGTCAGAAAAATATTCATCGTTGCTCAGTGCAATTATTGTTACTTCTTTTGAGACATTATTTGTATGCTTTTTTTCATCCTGCTTTGATGAGTGTTAAAGCAAATACGGCGATTTCTTGTAGTCCACAGTTGGGATATACTAGAAGAAAAGATCTTTTTGAGTATATACTGGGGAAAATGACTGACTTTTCAAATTTAAATTGTCTTTGCTTTTGAGGGTTAAGATTGGATTTTTGCAAAATTTACTTGAAACTTCAAATGAATAGGAAGACATCTCACAGTTTAATAGTGCAAGTAAAAGACAAAATTTTGATTTTGAGATCAGTCATTCTGTACATGTGGCCATGTAAAGTGCAAGGGAAAGATGACAAAACTTTCCATTTGGCTTGGCTTGGAAAGGAACTTCTTAATCTCCTAGCATGAGTGAAGCAGTTGTAAGATAGCTTTATACCTCCTACTCAGAGCTTCAAGGCACAGTTCACCTGTCACCTCCAGTTGCCCCTTTGTTTCCTGCATGTAATACTGGCAGACAGTAGAGCAGAGTTCCACTAATCTTGCACTATCCCAATTAAAGTAATCAGTAGCTACTGTGACTTCTTTGTACTTATGGAGCAGTGCAGAGACAATAATCAGATGTCTTCTTTTAAAAGGCACATCTCAAAATTCTCAGTATTCTATACTGATTTTCTAATAGCATGCTGTGCTTTAAGAACTTCACATCAGATCTCAATATCTGTTATCCAAATGTATGACAGCATTCTTTAAAATATGTGATAAAAAGCCAGAGAGAAGAAACAATTTTTTTTTAATACTGGATAATTTATTTCTGGTAGCAAATTTTCTGTAACTTCATACAGGATTCAGCATTTTTAGATTCAACACAAAAGAAATAGAGGTTTTGTCTTGCTTTGGACTAGTAGTGCTCCACCTGATGGGTAAAACATAACATCCTCAGAAGGCTCTCTACACATGATTTAGTCCATATGAGTTGAAGGTTGCTTGAAAGAACTGTTGTGCTATGGTTCGTGCAGAAGGACCTGACACTTTCCATTAGTAAGCACTATGAGAGTAATAAAAACAATTCAACCTATGTGCTAACATATGGTGATTTTTGTTAGTTTTGTTCTTCTACAGGAAAAGTTAGGGTGTCTTTTGTTAAATCATACCTCAAGGTATTAGGATCACAGAATCACAGAATGTTAGAGA
>NW_010117354.1:0-315 GCF_000699245.1 Pterocles gutturalis
GGTGTCCCCCCCGACCCTGCCATGGGGTTTGTGGGTGTGTGTCCCCCCCCAGCTACACGGAGGCGGACGAGCACAAGATCCAGCACTGCTTCTGCTACACCTCCACGGTGCTCACCAGCACCCTGGCCTTCCAGAAGGAGCAGAAGCTGAAGTGCGAGTGCCAGGTGAGCCCACGGCACGCCATGTCACACGGGTGCCTGTCCCGTGTCACCCCCCTCGCTGACCGGGTCCCCTCTGTCCCCCCCAGGCTCTGCTGCAGGTGGCGAAGAACCTCTTTACACACTTGGGTAGGTGCAGGCTGCACGCATGGCCGGG
>NW_010117354.1:346-1514 GCF_000699245.1 Pterocles gutturalis
CCCCCCCGAGCACAACCCCAGGGGATGGTGGCACTGGGGGTCCCCTGTCCCCAGCCTGCAGCCTGGGGGGGCTTTGTCCCCTCTCCTGCCTGGGGGACGGTCACAGGAGGGCACTGCTGCACGTGTGCATGTGTGTGTGCACGTTGCATGAGCACAGGGCGCTGCGTGCACGTCTGTGTGCATGCACACGGGCAGCGCTGCATGCGTGCACTGCTGCAGGCACGCGTGCACTGCTGCACATGCACACAGAGCTGCATGCGTAGCTCTGCTGCACGTGCATGCACCGCTGCATGCACGCACACGCTACTGCAAGCATGCACTGCAGCATGCACACAGGCGCTGCTGCACATGCGCACTGCTGTGCGCGCACGCTGCTGTGCAAACACACTGCTGCATGCACATGCTGCTGCATGCACACTGCTGCACACATGCACTACTGCAGACGCACACACTGCTGCACAGACACATGCATTGCAGCATGCACACACACACTGCTGCATGCACACTCATGCATGCACACACGCACTGCTGCACACACACTGCTGCATGCACATGCACACTCCTGCACACATGCACTGCTGCAGACACACATGCGCTGCTGCACAGACACATGCACTGCAGCATGCACACACACACTGCTGCACGCACGCTGCTACATGCACACGCACCCTGCTGCACGTGTGCACTCCTGCACGCACATATGCATTGCTACACGCACTGCTGCACAGCCGTGCTGCTGCAGGAACACACGTGCTGCTGCACACACCCCTGCAGAGCCACAGTTCACGCTACACACGAGCGCCCTGCTGCATTGCACGTGCTGCTGCCTGCTTGCATGGCTGTGTCACCCTGAAGCGTGCACACATGCATGCATGCACACGCATGCACACGCTTGCACACACATGCATATGCTTGCACATGCATGCACACGCACAGCTGCACATGCTCTGTGCACCCCCATCCCTCTGCACTCCCCACCCTTGCTGCCATCCCCCTGCACGGGGGGTGCTGCAGGCACAGCGCTGAGCCCCCCCCATTTCATCACACGAGTGGGGTGCTGCACCCCCTGCCTGGGGGGGCTCCCTGACCCTTCCCCCCCCCAACCCCTGCAGACGACGTCTCCGTCCTGCTCCAGGAGATCATCACAGAGGCTCGCAACCTCAGCAAC
>NW_010117355.1:0-49845 GCF_000699245.1 Pterocles gutturalis
CGGCGGCCTTCAGGGGGCTCCTGTCTGCTAATGGAGAGGGGTTTAAAAGTAAATCAAATCGAAACCTGTTCCTTCCCCGGTTACAGAGTTCATTACAAGTATGTGATCCGAAGTAGATGATAAATCTTACGCAGGTAGTCGGAGGGTGATGGAATTTTCACTTTTATATGGCCACAGTATAGCAACAGTAAGAAAATGTGAAGTTTTTCCATTCAAGTTAGGTTTACACAAAAAAATGCATTTTTTATTCTTTTATGCCATCTAAAAGTGTTGATACTGGACATTAATGATTTCCTACTTTCTATTTAGTACTTAGAAAAGCAGGTGAGATGGAGTAACTTCTGCCTAGCAAGAGTATTTTATCTGAAAATTGTTTTAAAAATGGCTAAATGGAGCTAGGTAACAAGGGGAAAATAAACAGACAAGTTGTTATAGACGTAAGAGCTGCTGGTACTCTGGTAGGGAAGAGGTCCTGCTAAATGTAGGTGCTTTTCTGGTTGTAGCATTTAGTCCCCGATCATAGATTGAGGAATGATGTATTACTTTTTGTGAGGAAAAAAAAGGAAAGAGGGGGCAAACCAGGTCATACAAAAAGTTAAAGAGTTTATTGTATTAATTGATTATAATTTTGGTGGTTTCAGCTGTAGGAAGTATTTGGTATACAAATGTATTTGAAGAGGATGCAGGCACTGTGATGCAATACTTTGTGGCAAAACTCTGTAAAATGGAATTGCAAACTTGACTTGTCATAAATGG
Source organism: Pterocles gutturalis (assembly GCF_000699245.1). Lineage (NCBI taxonomy): Eukaryota > Metazoa > Chordata > Aves > Pterocliformes > Pteroclidae > Pterocles > Pterocles gutturalis. The sequence continues at coordinate 757 of NW_010117355.1, forward strand.
TTTAATATTCAACTATATGCCAGTGTGTTTAATTGGCTTAATAAGTATTCAAACACAAATTTAATTTTGTAGTTCTGACTCTTAGAGAAGCAGTTTTAGTGCTTGTTTTTGAGGTTGGTTTTGCTTTTGTTTTTAAGTAGTCCTGGAATGACTGACATCAGGAAGTTTATGAAAACTCCTGCTCTACTTTTACTACTGCAGCTTATACCAAAGACAAAAATAAACTTTGAACAAACAAAACTCTTTTAATCAAACTTTTAATCTTTATGACTATCAATTAACAATGGTTTTATTTTTCTTTTTAATGATTCAGTTGTTATACAAGAAGACCACTCCAAAAAGGAGTATGAAGTAGTCGGACGCTTTCCATTAGTTGACCCTTGGTGGAGAGTTAATGTTAAAGCTAAAAAAATGGGGTCAAAGTACTTTGTGCAAGGATATCCATCATATTTTCTGCGGACTGATATAGAAGAAAACAACCGACAAGTCTTTTCACTCTTTCTTAAGGAATGTGCTGTTCCTGAGGATTTTAAAGAAAAATTTTTTACTTGGCTTCCTATGGAGTCTGTGCTGAGTTTTAGAAATCTTGAAGAAAAACTAAACCAGTTCCAAGTTTCACGCTTACAGACAGGGAGGAAACAAGGAGACGCCAAGGATTATGACATCTTCTACTATGTTTTGAAATCACGTAGGTATATCCTGTGCTTTTATGATTGTTTTATGAGCTAATGAGTTGTATCTCAGATACTGTGTTCAAGCTAACATGTCTTCATATGAAGCGTATATTCAAGTGAATCTTGAACATACAAAGTTTCTTCTTTTTTTTTTTTTTTTAAATTTGAAGATAGTGGGACAGCTCAACAATTAAAGATAGGCATACTGTTAAAAGCACATAAGGACTTTCCTGAATTCTATAGGATTACTAAGTAGAATTGTCAGTGCTAGGAATGCAAAGATGCCCTGGTGCTGGCTTCCTGTAGTTTATTCAGATATAACAAGGCTTATTAAAAAGTAGGCTAATCAATGCTTAAACATAATGGTCTGGCTCTTTAGGACAAATACATGTTCAGAAGTAGTATAGCTGCTTCTTTGTAGTGCAGGAGAGCAGTGAATGAGCTCAGTGTGGTCCAAATCAGCTGCACTAACTAGGCTATCTAAGTGTATTTGCATCCTGCCCATCAGCAGATAGGTGTGGCTGGGCAGCAGAGTGCAGAAACACTGGACCACACCCACATGGGGATGGTTCAGGACTGCTGAGGATCCTTTTGTGAACTGTGGTGATGTAACTGCCTGAGTGTTAGAGATTGGATCAGGACTGTGCTTTCGGAGCAGACGTCCCTCTTCTCCCTGTTGTGGTGCAGTCTCTGAGAGTATTGACTATATTCCTGAAGGTGTGTTCCAGTTGCACACCTAAGGTACTTCAGCCCCTAATGGACATTGAGTCTGTGGGACCAGACTATGGCGGGTCTGAAGCAAAACACTGAAATACAGAAAGTCAAGATGTTTGAGACGTCTTCAGTGCTGGCTCTTTTATTTTGCTCTGATGATCTGTTTCCACTGCGCCATGTTCCGGATGTGGACATAGGCAGTCCTGGGTCGGTGCCGTACAGAGCCACCCTAGGTGTCAGTGCCATGGGCTCAGTACTCTGGATTGGAGGAGGTCTTTTAAATTCAGCCGCAGCTGTGTGTAAATCTCTGTACAGACAGGTTGGATCTATCTGCAAAGTCTTCCAGTACCTGGCTTACTAGGCAGTGACAGGTCAAAAAGATGGAGGTGACTGTTATGGAGGTCAAATCATGTCTGACAGGAGAGTTCATAGGTTCTGCTAGAGCTTACTCCAAGTCATGTGTGTAAGGAGAGGAAAATTTTCACGGTTCTATGGACTTCAGGTTTTTTGTTGTGTTTTTGTAATGGTAGAAAAGTTCTTAACCATGTTTGTGGACTTCAAATCTTCTCATGACCACAGAGGGATGAGAATTGATAGTGGTAGAAACTCAGATCTGGTTTGCTGCTTGAGTTTTAATGGGATATATCGACCAATTCTGATTGAAACCTGTCTAGTATGTTAATGAATCTTCAGTGCTGAAGATCGCACGGCGTGCTTAGTTACCTTGTTTGCTGTTCTTGTAGTTGGCGGATTTTTCGTAACTCAAATTACTTTGATACAAATTGAGCTTTCTTCTTTCTCTATCATTGGGCAATAGAAACAACCCACCTCCCCATATGTCAAGTGGTTACTTGTTACTATTGTCACTTTTTTCTGGTTGTCATTAATTGTTATAGGCTAGAGCAGTTCTTCAAGCCTTCATGATATTTTTCTCTCAAAGTAGTGTGTTGATTCTCCATTTGTAAAAAAGGGAAAAGGTTTAATCTTTGACTTTCTGTAGGTAAGACAGTGATCAGAAAAAGTATTCGACTGAGAAAAATGGGTGTTTTAAATTTGGAATTGTGAAGTTTCCTTAACACTACATTAAGAATTGCATTTTTTTCTCCTGTGAAGAGATAAAACTTCTAAAAATCTCACTTTCTTTTAAAATTTATTTTTTAAAACAAGGTATAGAACAATCAATTTTGCAGATCCCAAGGCTCATACAAGCAGGGAAATTGATAGCTTAAGTTTGGGGTCATTGAGAAAGCCAGTGGAGAGCACTGTTTTCTGAAGTTCCTGTACTGATCTGATACTACAAATTTAGAAGCCCGTTTTCTTATTTTGGATTTTAAATGGTCTTTTGTACATCTGTATGAAATGGGAGAGGCAGGTGCAGTGATGTCTGAAGTGACATTCTACAAAATGGTGTTAGTAGGCAGTGTAAACCAAATGTATAATATGTATTTTCCAAATGAGTACATTTAGTTGCAGTTTTTGTCTGTCATCTGTTTACTTTTTTTTCCGAAGGCAGTTCAAGGAAAACAGACTTGGAAAAGATTTAAAAGAATAAGAAACTGAAAGAAATTAGGGATGTTTTGGGTGTAGGGGAGGCAGAAGGATAAGAGCCAGAGTCAGTTTAAATTGCCTTTACAAATATCTTCATATATTGCTTAAAACTTTCTTGGTTTATGGTGCATACAGTTGCAGGAAAGGCAGTATTGGTAGCTCTGACTTATCCGATGATACTGGAATTCTTGCCAATTCTTCTGCCACGCCATTTTTGCTGTCTGTTGGATATGGTGTGTTGGCAAAGAAAGACTGAAGAAAACAATGGTACGGATGGTGAGGAAGTGCATTTTCAAGACAAGATGCTAATAAAGTTGGATGAAATATTAAAGAACGAGCCATGGAAACTTGGATTCAGCAGGGTAAGTAATGTTAAGCAGGGTGAAAATCATGGCGTTTGTTACATTTGAGCTTCTTTAGAATACAGTGCTGTTTCAGTTACATTCAGTTTAGTAACTGGGCATTTGTAGGAGGTAAACTTAGTTCATTTGGAAATGGATGACTTACTGGACTCGGTTGTAGCAAACTTTTTATTTTCAAGTTGATCTACAGTAAATGAGTTTCTGAAGATTTTAAAGGTGGTTTTGTTATAACCATTTCCTTAGTCTTTTCTGCAAGGAACAGAAGATTAAGTAGTTGAGGTAATTGGGCCAAAATTAAGAAAACTAATTTAAAACCCTCGGTTGTATTGCTTAATTTTATAGTGGCAAATGAGATTTTCTGTTCTTCATACATAGAACAGTATCTGTGCTTTCATAGGTAGATAAGTTACTCTGTAACAGGTCATCTGGTCTAGTCCTTTTTTATAAGGGGATTAATTTCTTGCTTCTTACCTTCTTGTCTTGCTTTGCTACGCTTGCTGTGCAACTTTGCTGCTTCACCTCACCTTAACACTCCTGTACCTCAGACAGGAGCTATAGCTTAATAGTTCAGAAATGTGATTAGTTAATCCCACTGCTTCAGCCCCCTAGTGCCTTTACTGACAGATATTCTGACTTCTCTTTTAAGACCTCCAATTTCAGAGATTCAGAAGTCTAGCCAATATATTCAGTGTTTCAGATCCTTTCCTTTAAAAAGCTTTTCTTGATTCAATTTGAATTCAATTTGACTATTCCTTTATGCAATATAAACTTGTTGCTCTCTTTTTTCTTGTACTAAGGACCTGCATTCTCACTGCAGTTTTTTTATTGCTTGACAACTCTCTTTTTAGCTTTTCTCTCTTAAGGCTCAGCAAGTCCAATTCGTTTTTATTTCCCTCAGTAGTTCATCTTTTTTTCACATCTCAGTCTTTCACTATTTTGCAGTAGCTTCTGTAGACGTTGTGTATTTCTTGAAACAGCAACTTCAGAATGGGGTACAGTATTCCGGCTAATGCCTTTCCTGTGCCCTGTTTCTACAGTTGTTTGGGCCTTTACTTGAAATTGTGCTAATTAGGTGTGCACGTGTTCTCTCTGATACCCAATTTTTGCACCAGGTTTTTGATTTTTTAAAGGTTCTGTTTTATACAGAAGGGTGACTGAGAGGAATTCTCATTCCATCTTCCTTTTAGATATTTTGCTTTCATATAGCTTGAAAAGCATGATAACTTTGTCCATTATGAAGAATACATAAATTTTTGTAGACTTCCACCCTCTGAATTGCAGTTTGTATTTACTAGGAGCAATGTTATTCCACAAGAGGCTGACATTTTCTGAAATAATTATATGTTTGCTTTTATTCTTTTTGGGGAGAAGATTACCTATAGGGAACTGAACCTTTCTTACTGTGAGGCAACGTGGGCAGCCTTCTGTCAGTGTGACCATCTCCTCTGGAAGATTCCTGACTTACAGAAGAATGCATTAATTCTGTATAATCAACTCAAGAAACGGTGTAGAGAAATGGGACACACTTATGAAGATCAAGATGAATTAGCTCGTTTTGTATCTAAAGATATGTCCATTGAGCATGCTTGGCAATCTCTTGAATTTTTGAAAGATCAGAACATAGTGATTAGGGAGAAAAAACTAGTGTTTCTGCCTCATCTTTACAAATCTGAAAAAGACATTGCAATGTATATAGGTGACCTTCTGTCAAACAGCTCATGGCAACTGGATGTTGATGTGAGAAAGATACTTAACGTTTCTGAGACATCAAGAGAAATGGTAGATAACAATATTAATGTTACCCAGGCTCATCAAATGGAACATCTGAAGGAAAATAGTCCAAACAATCGTAACTGTGAGAATCACTATCCTGAAAAGGAAGTGGGGTCTATGTCTGGTACCCAAAGTAAAGCAGAGGTAGACTTAGATCAGGTGAATGCTATGGAAAAGATTTGTTCTAATCCTGTCACAATCATAAGTGGAAAAGGAGGTTGTGGGAAGAGTACGATAGTTAGCTGCCTTTTTCGTCACTTAAAGCAGATGGAAAAAGAAGTGGAAGCTGCTTCTAAGGACTTTGAAGAAGACCTGGATGCATCTGAGGAATGGAATACCTTTGATCATCATTGGGAGTCAGAGAATGTGTACACGAAAAAAATTTTGAATGTACTATTTACTGCACCTACAGGGAGGGCAGCAAGCCTTTTGAGTGAAAAAACTAAGCTTCCTGCATATACACTGCATCAGGTAAGGATTTTTTTTTTTTTTTTTTTTTTTGAGATTGTGTTCTGAAAGACCTTTTGGCACTGTCCGTTCTTGTTTTGGAAAAAAAGCTTGTTATTGAACTTTCCTTATGAAATGTGTAGCTGTTAATGATAATGCTTAGATACTGCTTGCAGCATTTGAAAGTCAGTGTTACATTTTGGGGAATCATAAATCAATCATTTGAAATACATTATTTGCTGTAATTTTGGGATTTTATTTCTACTTGTACACATCCCAAATTTGTGCCTTTCGAGGACATCTGGTCTTTTTAGATTAATTTTTTTTTTAAATTAAGACAGAAATATTTTCTAGGTGGCAGAGCTGTTTTCTAGTGTCCTGTTGCCTAGCAATCATACGGACACCTGCACATACATGAAGAGATCAGTAGCCTTGGGCTGAATGATGAGAAAAATTTCATTCACTCAGTGTTTTCTTAATTACTGTTCAATATTGTGCCATTTTTTTTAGAAAAAAAGTAGAGAGCAAACTCTTTGTTAAGAAACTTAGGTCAAGTCTCTGTTGTCTCTGTTGTCTGTTGGAAGGTGCCAAGAAGACGTTGGAGGCGTGGAATAACCTGTATAAATAAAAATTCATCAAAAGTACTGTGGGCTCACTTTATCTTTGGGGACTGGATAGTTGCCTGTTCCCCTTCCCCTTGCAGTGTTGGGGATTTATTAGTGTCAGCAAGCTGTGGTAGGTGGTGTTCTGTTACTGAGCAACCTAATCGCTGACCTTATATCCTTTAGGGTCTCTGCAGAAAAAAAAGGATGCATTTCTGGGCTTTTATGTAAGTAAATTTTGATAATCTCAGCTAGAAATATATTTGCCAAGGAGGAAAATAAGACTGAACAGTTGAGTCTTCTGAGCCTTTACAGATTTAAGTTCAGAATTTCAGGTAATAGCTCTGAAGACAACATTAGAAGATACCACGCTCTGGCTACCTTTGTAAGACAGTTGTTTTCAATTGATTAGTGTCAGAGCTTGATTTATTTCGATTTGTTTCTAGGTCATCTATAGTTTTAAATCGTGGAAGCAGAGTGCACAAGTACAGCCGTGGAAGTTTTCTACTGTGACGGTTCTGATTGTGGATGAAGGAAGTTTGGTGTCTGTACATATTCTTAGTTTAGTTTTAAAACTCTTGTGTGAGCATGCTCAACTTGCCAAACTTATTATTCTAGGTAAGTGAAACAGCAAATTTAGCATTAGACAATAATAATACACAATATACAGTGTAAGTATCAGAGCTGCCACTGGTCTCACTGAGTCTCTTAAAAAACCCAGAATGTCACGTTGTTCTGTTCTTGGATGTTTTTGCTTATTCATAAGGTCAGAGAAGATAGACAGTTTTCCAACTCAACTGTCAGTATGAAGGTATCAGTATCTCTCTTCTCTGTTTGGCAGTGTTTTGTCTGATTCTGAAACCATTATGTGCTACTATGTGGTAGATTATGTCTTGCAACTGGAAAACTTTTCTGATTTCCTTAAATTTAAAGAAGCTAGTGTTAGCATGTTAATCACGTGCTAGAAGGGAGGTTTTGTGTCATTCTTAGTGCTAGGATCATGTTGGTTTAATTCATAAAGAAAAACAAAGAAGCATAAAATCAAAATTTTCTGCTTTCTCAGAGGTTGCTTTATGGCATGCCATTTGTGGCATTTGTTTTTAAATACGTAACTTTCAAAATGTGTTTGAATAAGATGTGATCATTGTCAGTGTTCATCATGCAGAGTGATTTGCACCTGCTAGCAAAGCATTACTGAGTGAGGGATATGAAAAATTGAAACTACACTACAGCTTGATTCCCCAAAAAAAGTTTGTTAGATTCTTAAAAGTTTTATTTCACATGAATTGTATTGAGGAAGCATGTTACTATTTGGAGGGTTGAGTATTTATTAATTCCAGTTTTGGTGTTTTTTTTTTTCAAGACAGTTTTTAACAGATGATCTGTTATTGCTTCTCACAAATACTAATTTGCATTGTGTTTAGGTGACACTAGACAGCTACCAAGCATAGAGCCAGGAAACATGTTAGCTGATATCTTTGAGGGTCTAAAATCAAGAGGCTTTTCTGTGGAACTGCGAACTAATCACAGAGCTGAATCGCAACTAATTGTAGATAACGCATCAAGGTAGGATTTCCTTATGTATCTAAGAAGCATGCTTGTGGTAGGCCTGGTCCTTTACCTGAAAAACAGAAGTGCATCCAGATTTGACTCCTATAGTACTGCTTCTGTTACAGTTTCTTATTAAAAATCAGTAACACTGGTTTTAAAACCAACCAACCAAATCCCCAAAACAACAACAGAAACCCCCACATTTTTCCAAGAGTACATGTATTGGACAAAAAAATGCATGTGCTGGAATACCCTTGAATTTTATGGGATGTATTTTGCTATCATATATTCTCTGTTGTTTTCAAATGAGTTGTGCATTCACAAATCACTTTATGCCTTCTGAAATGACTTAATATTGTTTCTCGAAAAATGAAGTTTTAAAGACATTGCTCGTAAGTATGACAACAGCTAAAACAAACTGAATGACATTGAAAGCTTAGATGCCGAGGGCCATTAAATCATAATTTATATTTATTTTTTGCTGTGTTAATACCTAGAATGTCTAAATGTTTCCAGCATTTGCATTACTTTTGGTCTGGGAATAATCCTGTTTACTGCCAGTGCATGATTTATTTTTTAAGACTCAAACAACCAAATCTAGGTCCAAGTGCCCATGACCTTTTGATGTTGACTGAAATTTGAGAATATTGAGAACATTTTCAGGGTGTCCAGAACTACTAAGTGTTTTACAAACACACTCACTTTTTTTTTTTTTTTTTTGTAACACTTCTGTGTTCCTGCAGTCTTCTTCCATGAGAACTGTATGGGTAATACTAAGTATCTACTGCAAAGCTGAAGAGTTTAGAGAATAAATTACCAAATTTTTTAATGTGAAATTAAGTTATGCGCAGAAGAAGGACTTAGGTGTATGTAGTGTAGATCACCAAAAATTTATAAATAGCGAACTTCAGGCTGATGCAGATGATGGTACACTGGAATCTTTTAACTGGAAATAATTTTTCTTTTCTGTTTTCCCTCCATTGCTCTGATCAAGAATCTCCCACCGGAAGCTTCCTGAATTTGATGAGGTGATGAAAGTTTCTGGTTGGAATGAGGAAATGACAGTGCCAAGCCCGGAGAAGAAATTCATTCTTATTGCTTTGCCTGCTGGCGGAGGTTGTGACAGTACGTGTGTACAGTCAGTTTGTAATCTTGACTTTCTCCTTGGTAAAGCATAGACTATTTGGCTGGAACTAACATTCTGGGAAGATTTTAGTCTGTTTTTGTTTGTGGTATAAATTTAAATGCTAGATTCATAGTTTACCTTTTGCCATCTGTAAGCACACACAGCAAGACCCATAAGTGCGCTGTATATGTTGTAGAGCTCCAGCTCACCAGTTACCTTTTGAAGTGGGGGTGATACGCCGTCCAACAGTGTAATCAAATGCAATCATCTTTTTATGTTGTAACTGGAGCTGTGAAACAGTAAAAGATTAAAGTTTTCAGAGGTTAATTATTCAAGTAGACAGCAACTGTAACAGAATGGTGTGTTGGATGGAAATGTGCTTCCAACTCTCGAATCAAGTTAGGAAAATGGAAGCAGAGGAGACACTAGTATTTTTTAAAAAATGTTTTGGGATCAGGGTTAGGGCCATTGTTTTTGTTTTCTTGACCTTTATTGGATAAGTGAATTGAGTGGCATCTATTTTATATGCATCAAAAAGCTTCAAGGGTGATGTGGGGGGGGAAAAAAACAGTGCAAATATTATCACCTTATCTTTCTATAGTAACTTAGTCAGTAAATGGAATACTAAAAACGGACTTCTCTGAAATCCAAATGTCTGTGGCTTAAAAATGTTCTATCTTTACCTCTTTAATGTTCTGTATCAGAACCTTATCTTGCATGAAATACACCCTATGCAGCTGTTCAATACAGAGAAATTAGAATTTCTCTCCTTCCGTATCACTGTTGTCTTTCAGATTTTAATAGTGGGACACTGCATGATACTTTTTTAGGAGAGTATATATGTGGGTGTTTTGTGGTGGGGTTTTTTTGTGGGTTTTTTTTGTTTGTTTTAAACAAGTTGAAATGTCATTGAAGCAAGAAACAAGCAAAGGCAATTTCATATTGAATTATGTTTTTCTTTCTTAAATTGTTCTGCATATTTTTATGCCTTACTTTTTATGTCTTCTAAAACAGATTTGCAAACGGCCATAAACACTTTACTTAAAAAAGGACCAGGCTTGCAGGATGCAAAACAATCGCAGTTCATTGCTTTCAGAAGGTAATGGAGCATGCAGGCAGACATTGAAAAAATCTTGTCTGGCAGCCACAATCTAAAAATAGCTGAATGTGTTGAGTTGGAGAGACTAGTGGCAATATAATAAAATTACTAGAGAGAGCAACAGGCCAGGTGTCTTTCTGTACCTTCTGGTTGCTCACAGTCTCTCCATGGAGAGTTACTTCATTTTGGTATAAGCTTAATGTTATTTTGCACCGTGATTTCTGCCTTTGTGTTCATGTTCAGCTGTACTGTTCATGCTAAAGAAACGAAGGATAGACATAAGAGGTCAATTTTTGTAGTAGATTCTGGGGGAGACTGTGCTCTGGTGTTTGCTAACAGTGCACTGTTCTTCAGAAATGAAAAGGTGAGGGCTTGACTGCAGGAGGAACCTGCAAAATACAAAGAAGTGTTCATATTCAAGTGTATACCATCGTGGCATGTGAATTCCAGGGTGGACGATGGAACATATAGCCTACTGTCTATACATACTTCTGTCACAGGTGGCCATTGACCAAATGACAGAAGATATTTGCATTTTGATCATGTGAGGAGGGCCAGATTTAGTCACACAATCTGATGGACATCAGTGCTCCTGCTGGGAAGTCGTGAATGCCTACAGTTTCGATATTTGGAAACACAATACTCATCACTTAAGAAGGGGTGGAGTAGGGCTCTAATAGGCTTTGAAGAAAGATTGGGAAGGTTAGTTAATCACTGATAATGTATGTGAACCACTACAGGAGCATGGATAGTATGGATGGCCTCACAGAAACACCTAAGGGATAAATGTAATGTCCAGTAGTACCAACAGTCCATAAACTTACACTTCAGAACAAAAGAATAGTTAAGAAAAAAACTCTTCCACTTTATTTCTCACGAACCTTTTCTCAACAATTAAAAAACACCCACCATTTACAGGTCACTAGTGTGCAAATAAGTGATTTATACATTTTAGCTGTTCATCTGTGTGTTGAGAATGCTGAGTAACTCTGAAATCAATTTTATTTCTCCAATCTGCATTCAGGTACAATACTGTTATTAATAATTTCCATGTAAGATTCTTCTAATTTATAGGTACTTAATCTGAATTTAAAAGTTAAAATTCCAGGTCTTTAAAAAGCAAGTAAGTCTGCTGACTATTTTTAATACATCCACAGACAGAAAATAATATATCCAGGCTTTAGTTTTTCTTTCTTTAGTTTTTTCTTTATCTTAAAAACAAATTTAGCTAATCTAGGTATGCATCGCAAACATCCTTGCCTCACTTTTTGTGGTATTTGGACAAAACCGCTCTGTCTTCTAAACTCTGAGTCAGCGTTTGTTTAAATCATCATGTTTATACATCACGATTTTGTTCATGTTCTTGTTTTGTTTGATTTAGGCAAGACTGTGATCTAATAAATGAACTTTGTTGCCAACACTATTCCAATCATTTAACCAGGTAAGCCAGTGTTTTGCAATTTTTCCTGTGAACAATCTCACTTTGTTTTTGAAAGTGTTACAGCCAGGCTAACAATCTAAAATAAGATTGTAAAACTCTTAATGTTTTGTCTAGATCTGATTATTTGTTAGAAATAATTTATATAATAATCTTGCTTTGATATGGGGTCTTTAATCTCAACCTGGACTGTAAACAGAGATAACATAAACTAAGTGTTTGCCTTTAATTTAAATTGTCATTATCTGAATTCCAAGATTTTGAATTACTGGTGAATGTTTAAAATGGACATAAAAGCAACTTGTAAAAAACTTCTCAAGGTTAATTATTTTTTGCCGCTGTATGATTTCTAAATAAATTCTGAAATATTTTTGGAAGCAGGATTTTGGTGTGTTACTCCATATTACTGTTTTTTACCAAAAGGTTTTAAAAAAGTTCAAGAAACACCTTTCAAATGTGACTTGTCTTAACTGTTTTGAACATCATTAAGGTTTTCAATCTGGCCCGAGAATAGAGAGGGGAAAGAGAAGAAATACTGAGAGATGGTAAATGCGTGCTTTGTAAATACATTTCTCCCTTTTTCTTTCTCTGACTTAGGGATGATAAAAACCGACTTCTGTTTCAAATTGATGACAAGATTTCCTGCATGCGGAACACATATCTCAAGGATCTCTTGCCAGACTGTGGTTTCAGAGAGGATCCTAATCACCATGAATGCAAAAATGGAGAAACCACCCTTGCTACAGAGACTGCTGAGGAGGGCAAACGACTATGCAATGGAGATATATTTTTCATAACGGGGGTAAGTCCTTGCTGCAAGAGCTTGCTCAAAAAAACCAAGTAGTAACCCCAGTCCTTCTTGAATCCCCAGAACAAAACAACTCGCACTTTAAAATCTTAGTTCATAATATGTACTTAGTTCTTATGTGCAACTATCATGTGAAAGGCAAGAAAGAGGCAGACTCACAGTAGAGAATTAAAAAAAAAAACCTCTAGATTTTTTTTTTTGTGAAATGTTTCATTTGGTCTGCTTGTGTCCAGTGTAAATAAATTCTGTAAATACTCAAATGTATTGTAACTGAAAAGCATAATGTTTTGGATGTAGGTAGAAACATAGTCTTAAGTAAGGAATAAAGCTAATGTTACAGCTTGAGCTCTCCCCTGGCAGAAAACTAAGCTGACCAGAAAATACAGCAACAAAAAACTCTGTATTTTTCTGCTGGGTTCAGTGAGTTGGGTTGTCTCAGCAAAGGGTCCAGTGAAATTATCAGTAGTTGTGCATGGGGAAGGAGGCCGTACAGGGTTCGTGGGAGAGAGTAGGCTCTTCTCTGTTTGTGGGAACAAATTGTTAAATGGCTTCCCTGGTATGTTTCACTGCACCATAAGATAACCTAAGTTTTCTGGGGGTTAAAACTGCCTTTCTCAGCATTTTGCTTACTAAACAGGTGTTAGGGTAGGCCTTGTACAGTGAAACCATTTTCCTTGAAGGTGGGCAGTGAAGGATAGCAATCTTTTGGGTTTGGCATCTTCTGAAACTATTTCACTCTGTTGATGTTGCAGCTATTGTAATTTCAGGGAAAGCCAGCATAATGACACCCACAGATGTGTAGACACTGATCAAACTGCTGATACGAGCTTACTGCTGAGGAAGTTCTTGTGCTATTTCTTTAGGATGTAGAAGTTGATAAACAGCGCTTACTGACCATCAGCAGCACCTACGGCTCCACATTCACTGTGAGGTATAAGGCACTGAAGAAGCTCTGTCGTATAAAACATGCATGGGCCAGAACTATTCACACATTTCAGGTAAAAAAGAAAAATCAAAGAAGCTATGAATGGATAAAACCTTCTTATGGCTTTATCTTGCTAAAGCACTGTATTTTCATATGAAAGAGTAAGAAGCTCTCTTGAAACTAAAATTCCTTGAATGCAGGATACAAAGTACTCTTGAGAGTGTCTCCGTTTGTCTTCTCCACCTTCCTTGTTCTGTCTTTTTTTTTTTTTTTAACTACTTACTGGAGATCTTAATTTGATAAGGCATTGTTAAACATGTTTCAGGGTTCTGAGGAAAAAACTGTTGTCTATGTGGTTGGCAATCCTGGCCGTCAGCACTGGCAGCATGTGTACACAGCTGTGACCAGAGGCCGCTGCCGTGTCTATGTTATAGCTGAAGAGATGCACCTCAGGAAAGCAGTCATGAACAGGAGCATGCCCAGAAAAACTCGCTTACAGAGATTTTTGAGAGAGGCAATCATAGAAACAAGCAACTGTTCCACACAAACTTCTTCTCCGCTGACGAAGAGCTGGCAAAGTCAAGAGCTTGAGACTCAGTCTGTTTCTGTAACTCAGGGTGCTCCTGACGCATCTGAACCCCTAATGGACTTGATTAAACAGGAGGGGTCAGCAGTTCTCAATGAAGAAGAGCAGATGGGCAATTTGCAGCAAAGTCCATATAAAAGACAACAAAGTCTTGCAGAGAATTGTGAGGATGCTGTGACATTGCCCTCTGTAAGTATCTACTTACTGAGAAAGCTTAAAATAAACTTTTAAACTTTATTTCATCACTGCAAGTGGCCGGGACACTGTTATAATTGTTTTATTATTACTTATTTAATAATTTGCAAGATGACCAGTAACTGGTGAAGCAGTCAAGTGTGGCAGATGTTTTCCCAGATTAATATATGACTAACAGGGAAAAATAAGTTATAATGCCAGTAGCAGTAAATTTATACATCTTGTTACTCGTTGGCGTGAGTGACCCGTTGGCTGGCTTAGCCTACATTAGCTTATTCCTTGTGAACAGGTTAATTTTAGGAGCTGACCTGTTGGGAAAGATTTATAAAAAATTTCACAATTGAAGTAGACACATTTTTATACAGTCAGACATCCTTAGCAGATTTTCTTTTCATTATATCTGATTTCTGAGCTCTGTCGTGGTAAGATTATTTTTTTTTGGTAGATGTTACTGTCTTTGAATTCTGGTTCAGACTGTGGTAACAGTTTCATTTTTGTTTTGACAGACAACAGTACAAGATTCCCCGCTTGGGTCTTCCAGACTTCAGAATCTAACTTTGGGACAAGCAACTCCTAGGAAGCTTTTCAGAAGCTAGCAAACAATTAACTGTCCTCTTTATGAACCTTTCTTGAACCTGTTTCATTCAAGGTTTTTGGAATGGAGAAGCTGGGTATGCAGAGGGTTTTCAGAGGCTTTCCTGTATTTGTATGTTCTATGAAGAACAGCTTGTTTTAAAGTGAGCCTTTCAGATTTTCAGTGATCTGTTTTTAGTAGGAAAATTGTTGCTGTGTCAGCCATCAAAACTCATATCATTCTTCTGTTTTGGTGAAGAATGAACTTGGAGGTCTTATGGAATCCATAAGTTCCCTTAAAAATGGGAGTTTCTTGGTTAAAAGACTCCAGCGATCCATACTGGGATTTATCGATCTCCTAGTGCTGCAGCTTTGGTAAGAAGCTGTTATTGATGTGCCAAAATTGCAGTTTGCTCTTGACTCAAAAAACAGTTTTCAAAGGGAACTTCAGATTTTTCTAAGGTGGGAGAATTATGGGCATGAAGTGTTGATGGATGGATTATGGATTTTGATCTTGTTATAAACAGAACAAGAAAGTTGCAATCAGTGATGAAAACATTTTTCCTACTTTGTACCTGAAAGAGATGTAAAGCTTGCCATTGCTGCTCAGTCGTAAGCTGATAATGATCTTGTCAGGAAAAGCAAAATTCCAAGTCAGAGTTCAAATAACATTCCA
The DNA here is from genome assembly GCF_000699245.1 of Pterocles gutturalis. Taxonomy (NCBI): domain Eukaryota; kingdom Metazoa; phylum Chordata; class Aves; order Pterocliformes; family Pteroclidae; genus Pterocles; species Pterocles gutturalis. Next base: position 15,854 of record NW_010117355.1, read on the forward strand.
CTTCCAACCTTCGTGTACTGTGTGACTTGCCACACTGTAATTTTTGAGATCAATAAGCTGAATGTTTATTCAAACTTCAAATTGTACTGAAATTTGGACAGCTTGCTTACTTCATTTTTAATGTCTTTAAATCACTGTTTATTTCAATTTATACAGTTTTCCCATACAAATATTTGCAACAGTTTGAATTTCAAAAAAACATAACATAGACGATAAATATCATGCTATTAAAGTATTAAATTTGTACAAAAATACTTTACAGTTTAATACTTATTTGTTACAAATAAAAATACATATTTAAGTGACCCATGAACATTTTTTTTGTTTTTTACATGACTCAGCATTGAATGTCATTCTGACCTTTTCTGGCAGTGCTGAAATAGAAATTAGAGCTACTTGTGTGTGCAGGGCAGGTGAGCTTGTTCATGTCTTGGAAAGAGCAACAGGGATACAGTTAAACAGTTTAAATGGACCAGAAGCAACTCAGTAAGGTGATGGCTTAGATATGGAGACTCTACAAATGTACAAATCCAGGATCTTCATATTCACCAATAACAATAATTACCAATAACAACTTGAATACCGGAATAAAACAAAGCAGCTGCTGGTGAGCATATAAAGCAACTGGCAGTATTTTATTGCTTGGGGGGAGAGGGGAGAAAAGAGAATTTGTGTGATGTGTTTGTAAAATATATTTACAGTTGTAAATTCTAAAAACATGTTGCAGGGGGTAATGGTTACCATAAAGAAGGCTGAAAACAAAGCATATTAAATGGGACTTTTGTTTGACTTACTTAAAAAGCTCACGTGTGACAGTACAAGCTTACAGGTTTGTGGATCATTGAAGAGCTTCTGTATCAGTCGTCCACTGACATAGTTTAAAAAAGTCATCTTTTTTAAAAATCTTTCTAATTTGTCTAAACTTTTCTCAGTTTTACTTGTCAGTAATCCTCCTTCAGAGGTTTTATCCCACTAAAAAAAGTCTCTGCTTAAAAATCCCCACAGGTTGCAAGACATACCATTAAATAGTTCATTGCATAGGGAATAACATATGTTCTAATGTTCATTCTGTGAGCTGTAACAAAATTTACCAAAGTGGGGGAGTGACGTTCACCGCATCACTGCAGCTTCCTACAAGCATTTTGTTAAAACATCTCAACCATGCTTTGTCTGAAGAGTGCACCCTTCTCACCAGTAGCATGAAGGTCCCCAGAATTACAGATCAAGCCATTTAACAAGAAACCCTGGTGTGGCATAGCACTCCTCCTTGACCGCACCTTTCTGATCAAATGGTTTTAAAAACCATGCAACCTGGACACCCCTGTTAGCAGAGGTTGACTCTGAGCTTTTCCCTTAAACAGCTGCTGCTGATGAAGGGAGAGGAATATTTAAATCATGTTTTAAGCATCTCCCTGGTTTCTTACTTGGGGGGGGGAAAAAAGGCCCTTATGGATTTCTGTACTGTTGCTAATGGTAGGTTGTTTAGAATGGAATGACTTAATGAAGAATTAAACTTTTTCAAAAGTAATCATGAATTTATATAAGCCTTGAGACAGACGGACTGACCTCCTGTGCTTTTTAATGTTTTATAGTGTCTGAGCTTCAATCTCAGAGAAATCTTAAAGGGATTTAGCACCATAATTGTCTCGTGTTACTGAGCGTCCCATTGAAATTATTTTCTGCTATAATGTATTTGTAGGATCCCGTGTCTCTGTATGCACATGAGCGTGCCCGCTCTGTTGAACGAAGGCGTTATTCTGATCACTCCACTCCCCACTCATGGAATTCTGTCGTTCTGAGCTTCCTTTCTGAGACGCCAGGGGATTTCTGCTAATCACCAGTTCCAACTTATTGCCAGATTCTGCGATGAGGGGCACAACTAGACAGCAGTCAAAGTCTCTGGTGCGAACGTGGTTTACCTGAATGAATAGAAGATCAATTTTTGTTACCATTTTAAGAGAAAAAATGAGATCACAAGAGAAAGAGATTTATCCTTGAGACTATGGAACCTGATCTAAATATTCCAGGTACAGAATTGGCCAATACAAGATTATTTACCCATGGCATCTGGTCTGAAGGCACCAGTTAAGTTTTCTACTCACCTTTTAACAGAATATAGCTAAAGTGTGTAGCTGTTGGCATCTGTCACAATGCCCCCTCCATAAATGACATTTAATAGCACATAGTTAGAGCTCTGTCTTTGAGGGTGTTCATTGATTTAAATGCAATAGATTACATCGAAAATGTCAATTCAAGTCTTCTCTGGTTTTAATCAATATATATTTTACTGGGCTTGTTGAGGAAAAAAAAATTAGTTTTCCCATCATGATCCAACTTGACACTGTGGGAAGTGTGGTGCTCAGTGAGCGTTACATTATTACAACTACATCAATCAACAACTTGGAGTACACACAGAAGGAATTCTCAAGTGTGTATCAAGAAGAACAAAAATTACAAATCTGTCTGTAAATGCCTTAGGAAATTCCACCTTTCCAGCGAGTATTTGTATGTCTCCTTTGGAGTTCTGAAATACCTAACATTCTGAAAGAATTTGTTTCTTCAAATATGATTTTACAGAAAAATCTAGCCTTACTGCCACTGCAGTGCTGCCTTTTCTTACTGAGGGTCTCAGTGATTTATACGGCCTGTGGTGCAGAGCAATTACAATTTGTTCTCCTTCCTGTCCCCCTACACAAATCCTTTCCCACCAGAAATAGAAAAGAACAGTACTGCTCATAATTTAAAATATAATAAGCAATGCAGATGATAAGTTGGTCCAAATAAGTGATATAAACACTTAACGCAATTCTGCAACCAGGTCTGTGTACAGAGGTACCCAAATGTCCTGCAATGTGGCTACAAATATGTCATGTCACTTCATGCTAGACCTGTGCAGTGCCAGAAACATTACCTGTAAAAGCCTATCGTATGGTTTTAAACCTCCCAGATCACCAGGGCCAGCTGGTCGAATATTTTTAACATACACTCCTTTTTCCAATAAACCATCTGAGACACTGAACCCAAAGTCTTCTCCATCAGAGTCCTTGTACAAAGTTACCTGTGGAGGTGATTTGAGATAGAATCATAGAATGGACAATGACAAGGAAAAAAAAAAAAAGTTTGTCCACATTTCTACAAGCACTAGGAAGGCTTTCTTCCTAGCGTGTTTTTTTTTTTTTTTTTTTTGCATTAGAGAGCTCACTTACCTACTATTTGGTACTTACAGTGTTACATGAGAGTTGTTTCCATTTTGACACTCTGCTAATAAACTCAGAAGCCTCTTTATTCTTCAGTAATAACCAGCCCTTTTCATTTTTGCTTGTCAGCTGGAAATTTTTGAGTTTTATCCCACCTTTTGTGGTGTAAATTTTTATTTTTTTGAGTCTTAGTTTGTTTCTACCCTGTTCTCTAGTTGGCAGGATCTGAGTACAAGCATCCAATTAAGTTTAGTTTTGCTTCAGGGATGAAGACCTGGCCTCAGCCAAACAATTGGTGTCATGTCTTCCAAAACTTCCATAGACCATAAAAGCCATTGGCCCCATAAGCCCTAGCCAGCCTTGTTTCTGCCACGCAATGGTTCACACACTGTAAGGCGTAAACTCAAAAGTGCTCAGTATGAGAGTTATAATGCAATCTTTTAAGAGAGTATGAATCAGACTCCTTCAGAAAGACCTTGCAGGCAGCGTTCATACAGTCACATAGCCAAGAGATGGTCATTCAAAAGCAGGAAAGAGACATTAATAAAACTGTTAGGAGAAGGTTTTTCAGGTGTTCAGTGAACAAGTCCACACAGGCAGTTTTGTGAATTCAGTTATTTGATAGAAAAGGATTCAGACTTTTTTTGTAGGTATGTGGTATGCTTAGGTTTTTTTATTTCTGTGAGTTTGTTCTTTTTTTTTCCCCCCTTGCTTCTCTCTCACATCAGGAGTGCAGACCTATGCAAGTAAATTGTGTGAGTCAGCGGTATAACACCTGACTGGAACACTGATGCTGGCACAAAATGTGTGTACAGATAGTCAGTCAAAACTGGGCTTTTACTGCTATAGCTTTATTCACTTTGGGTTCAAAATACTGATTTAAGACATACCTTGGCTCATAAAACAAAACCATTAAGAGGGCTCTGTGCTGCATCCTCGTGTGTGCCAGACACTGAATTCCTTTCTGGTGTTTCCGAATCACAGAGTCATTCAAACTGGAGGGGATTTTGGGAAGTCTCTGGTCCTATCTCCTGCTCAAGGCAGGGCTAAGAACCAAATTCAGATGGGGCTGCTGAGGACTTGGTCAATATTTAATAGAAGAATGCCAAGGCACAGCAGTGCTGGCTGGTGCTGCCTTCAGAATGCTTCTGAGATCCTGCCTTAACTGCCATTGTGAAAACATAAGCAAGAACAGACAAGGTTGTCTCAAAACAGGAGTGAAACATTTGGTTCTAACAAAGAGCACAGATACATGATTTTTATTTTTTTTCCCTCTGCTCTCTGCAGTTTTCTTGAATTTACTTGGCTTGAGTGGTGTATCAACAGTGCTTTAACCAGCATGAAAACAGACTCACTGGTGGCAACAGTTGAGAGAAGTTGGATACAAGGCCAGCTGCTGCAGAATTAGTACCATTTTATCTGTAGATGTGAAAACATCTCTGTGTCTCATACCATGGTAAGCACAGATCCCCCCACACAGTATCCATCCCTTACTTTACATCAGTCCCTCCTCTTCCCTTGTTTTTCTCCCTCTGTACAGCACAGCAAAGCAGAAAGCCACACCTAATGTCCTATTAACTAAGTTGAAGGCTTTCTCCCTTCCCGTGACTTTTTTGGGCATGAGCTCTTATGTTAAACTTTCCAGTGGCTGCTGTGTTTAAGGTCTTTGCCTTCTTTTCTCCCATCTTCCCCCACAGTAACTTCTTGCTGAACCTGTCATACTCCTGCCATCTCCATGTGAATTTTAAGAGTCAATGGGCATTTCAGCTACTGAAAAACCCATCTATCTGCAAATTAAAAATAATTAATCATAGAATGATTTTAATTTCTACCAACAGCTGCTGTACCAGCAGGACTCTGGGAAACTTCTAATAATTTGTTATCAACAGAGGCTTTTGTTTGTGATATCACAGCATGTCTAACATGGCTTTGATCTGAAGTATGTTTGAAGCTGCTATGAAGACTGCCATTCTACAAGACTAAAAAAATAAAGGAGGGAGGCATTTTTTATCGACAGCTTTGTGTGCATTTCTTGGCAAGAATGAAAAATAATTAGCCCTGGACCAAGACAAATTCTCCTTAAATTAAATGATAACTTTTCTTCCATGCCATCACAAAGGATTGGAGCACTTCATGTTAACTGCTTCTTAAAGAAGCCTTGAAAAGTAACTGTAAAAATGTGATACAGTGCCTAAGAGGAAAAGACTTACTTAAAATACTATGCACTGTCCTAGCACAGATGGCACAATTTTGAAAAGGAACTTCTCCTTTCCACTTTTTCTTTTCCCTTTCCTCTTCTTTCAGGCACTGGAGTTAAGTGGAGCTGGATCCAATCTCAGATGAACTACAAAAACATATGAAACGGGACTCTCTGAAGCCACCTAGACTGTATCCTTGCCCTAAGGCAGGATCAGCTGCATCTAACTCATTTCTGAGAGACATTTCTCTCCTGCTTTTAAAAATCTCCAGGGATGGAGACTCCATAGTCTATTAAAGTAACCCCTTCCAGTGCTTCAGATGTTTTCCTTAGGGCTAAACTAAATCACCCTTGCTGATAGTTAAGCCTGCTGCTATCCAGAGAACACTTTTTCTCTCCTCTGCAGCAATGTGAAACAAGGATTGTTTTTCTCTAGACTCTGTTCAGTAGGTTAACATCCTTCTTTAATTTTCAGACCCCAAACTGGACACTCTTGTTACAATCAAGACCTTGTCAAGCCCAAGCTAGAGTGGAGAATAATTCTGCCTGTACTGCAGATCGTGGTCCCATTTGTATGGTCTGAGACAGTGTTGCTTTTTTTCCTATTCTTAGTGAGTGGTTTATTAGCAAAAAAAATACATACAGATTGTGTTCTACAGATCTGTAGGAAGTGCCAGTTCACATTAGCTCATCTTATCTTAATTCTTGTCTGTAATAATGCCTGGGGAATGCACATATTACTTCATGCCCAGCTTGTGAGTAAAAAACTGGAGCACTCTGAAGGGCATGAAAGTGGAGTTTTGCTGCAGAGGTGAGAAACTGTGTTTGCAGGACAGTGGGAAGTACTGCAATAGTGGGGCATGAAGGGAAGCGAACTTAAGGATGATCACCCGAAGTCTTTTATTGACCCCCAAGTTGTTCAGGTTGGACTTTCCTGATTCATATGGACTGAGAATTCTGGAAGTGAATTAGTCACTACCTTGCAATCAGAACTTTTATGTATAAACCTATTTTCTCATTTCTCTGGTTCTTCAGATCTACAGATCAGAAAAGATTTCTAAAAACTGTTTTCCTTATGGCTATCTTCTCTAGACTTTTGGGTTATTTAACAAGAGCTTGGAAATTAAAGGAAGTCATTCACTTGAGGGATGAGGTTGTGACTTAACTTTGTTGCATGTTTGACAGCTGTCACTTTTTTAGGTGTACGGCATCTGCAGAGAACTTTCTTTTGTATTATAGGTTATAATTTTTGGGGCTACTTCTTTTTAGGGCAGCATATGTTATTAAAAGGGAATCTTGGAGTAAAAACCCTGCTACCTGAAATACCCAGATTTTTATTTAATAATGGGTATGGGCCAAGCCTTACTACACGGGTTTCTCATCCTCACTTGCCAGTAGTGCAGCCCTGTCTGAAGGGTATGAGATTGCAGGCAACACCTAAATCATGCTGGTTTATCTGTACTTCTGATAACAATTCTTTCGAAGGTTTGATCTCAACAGCAAAATCTCCATTATGGGCAATTTGTTAGACTTTTGTATTTACGTCAGAAGCCTAAGGGAAAAAGAAAGCTGAAATGGAAATTTAATTAATATTTCATAAGCAATTAAATAGTTTCAAATTTTAAACAGAAGCTTACAAGTTTTGAGTCTGTTTCTATGCCTCTCCTCTCTCTCAAATCTTTGGGAAAATGCTTAATTTAAATTCATACATCTTGCACAGATGAGCTATTGAGGTATTTTAACTGACTGTAATTTTAGGTTAATGACTACTTGCAATAATAATTTTGATTTTGATGCCTCGTGCATATTTTTGCTCTCAGAGGAATGCAAGCTCTATGAAACTTTAAAAAAATGGTCCACTATGGTTTTTAGAAAAATATTAATCTATGAGGTTACCTAGGTAGATAAAAATCATTAAAGACATTAATTAAATCTGGGTACTTATATAGCAATATGCTATCCAGTTAAATTAAATGTTACTTATTAAACCCTCCAGAACAAATGTTTTAAGAGATTTGTATGACATCTCAATTGTAGCTTCCTCAGGGCAAAGACAGTTCAAGTAGACATCCGGTGAATGTAATGCAGTGAGGTAAGAAAGAACAGTGAAGAATTCAGGTTAACTTGCTGCAAAGTTTGCTGCATTCAGCAAAATAATCTTCAGGGCTGTGTTACCTTTCTGACAGGTGTATATCTGAGAAGGATAAGCTAGTAATGTCATCTGTTCACCATGCAGTTCTGTTAGACTTACTCCTTCATGTTTGTAGCCTGAGCAGTTTTTATGCAGTCTTATTCTCTCTTACCCTATGCAGTCGGACTGGCTATTGATGCATTTAATTTTTATGTGTCTTTTTTGTTGGTAGAATCGTACATTCTTGCTTTCTCACAGTCAGACTATGAAAAGCCAGTGGAAAACTGACCTCAGCTGGCTCATCTTCTGCAATCAAACTTAAGGTATGAACTCTGATCTATAGGGCACATAGGCCCTGACTGAACAGACATGCAGACTCATCGCACTGAGGCAGTAAAGAGGCACCTGACCTGTCCTGAGAAACTGGGAAAGCTCAACTGTGTGCAGTCAAGTACATGCTTGAGCGTCTTGTTGAAGCAAGTCTTAGGCAAGCTATGTATTAGCTTGCATTTCAAAGACTGTTTATACCATCGCAGTTTTCCAAAACGGCTCTTATTTCACTGGTTGTCCCATCAGTGGCCCAGCTGATGAAGACATTTGCCTGTGGAAGGCAGAGCACATTTGCCAGCAAGACTTGTTATGAAAAATACTTCAATCAAGGCATTTCTCTGACAGAAGTGAAGTCATTGCTGTGGCATTGCAGCTCTTTTGGAAAACTATCATTGGACAAGCTATCCATGAGAAATAGCAACTGAACAGGTTATTAGTGTTACACTAGAGGTCTAATACAAAAATGAAAGAGAGAGAAAGTAACAGGCACATTGCTACACAAGAACTAACAAATAAGAACTTGCTAAGACGGACATGAATGCAAAACCAGCCTGTGATGCTTGGGTTAACCTGCATGTGTAATCACAGGGGTACAAGCCCACTTTGGTGAATCAGATTGTAAGATCCAGCCACTGGTTTCTATTTTTTCTTAAACATCTATAAGGATTTGGAAAATCCTTGGTGCAGGTTCAACGTTTAGATTTTTAGAAAGGAAATTACTCTTTTCTGGATGACAGAACAGACAGTATAAGCAAACTCAGCATCACTCCAGCAGACAGGGGAAACGTGGGTATATTGTCTGAACTGGAAATTACTAAAATGGAAGGTCACAGCAATCTTAAAAAATAGACAACTAAAGAGAGAAAGCTCAAGGACAGGGTATTTTTTACAGCCCAGGACTCTAAGAGCTAGCAGCTGTCACAGAATACCAACTCATTAACAGAAATCTGACTCCTCCTTTCCAGGAAAGGATTTATTTTATCAATCGTGAAAGGCTGGTTTTATAATCCATAGGATAAAACTGTGCCTTTGCTGAATGTGAGCACACCATGAAATGCCTACTGGCATAGTTTTGTTTTATACCTCACATTTACTGGCCACTCAGGAAAACTGAGCACAGTAACTAACTCGATCACTTCACATCAAGATAGAAATATGAATACATAAAACTCTCACAACACATCCTATTGATTGCTTATATTGGAAATGGATTAATTTTCCATATATAAGATCTACTCTCCACTACCCTGTACAAACATTCATTTAGCCCATACTCAGCAAGTCCTTACCTCACTGAACCAAACTGAATGAACTACAAATGAAACTCTGTCAAACCTGCAGGGACTAGAAACCAAACCAACTCTCGTGAGAATGACAATGTGACCTCTTAATGAAATTTCTCTGTGCTTCTGCTTCCTCTCTGGGAAGTTCGCACACCTTTAAGAGGAAGATGAGTGCAGGAGATGGGATGCTCATTCCCATCTAGGAGAACAGCATTATAATGTCCCCCCAAGTTTTGGAAACTGGTTCCTGTTATTGCCTCACTGGAGCTGAGACTTAAATCAGCAGGGTGTTTGCTCTGCATGTCTAAAGATACTTTATCCAGTATTTCCTTGGGGTGCAGAGACACCTTCATATCACCAGGTGATTTCAATGGTCTTGAGCAGTGAAAGTTGTACAGACTGAAGATTATTTATCCTTCCTAGAGCAAAAGAATTATATAGAGAAGAAATAGCTAATTTGAAATAACATTCTATGTTATGTACATCAAGTCTCATGTATTGATTCAAAATGAGTGTTAATGTGAAAAAGGACCAATGGGAGCCCCAAGCTCTCCTGAGTAATTTAATAAAGAAATGTATCTTCTAGAAATTAAAGCTTGCTTTCTTAATGAACACATTTTGCACAAATGAGTTATTGGTATTGTCAATTCAAATCACCAGTGGATCCTCCTTGCAGAAGAGCAAAAAATTTACTGTGAAACGAAATAGTAGACAAGGATGCATCTTATTTGTTTGTTTCCCCCACAAGGATATATCATTAATGTGTTTGTAAGAACTAATATGCATGGCCCCCAAATTACATCTGTGGAGTCATTATAAAAAGTGCTTACTGTATTGCCATATAATTAGATTCCCTATGCTGAATATATTATTTCAAAGCTGTCAGAGGAAAATTACAGACCTTGTGTAACTCCACAGGAGTTGGTGACATGATTTCTTTCATTTCTTGCTTAATTTTTCTCAGAACCATGGACTTTCTCCCCACATCTGACGGCAATGTGTTGCTACGAGTAGTTTGACTGTAATGTGGCCTTACAGTACTTCTTTCCTGGAAGCTGGCTTGTCTTCCCAGCTGGCTACGAGGCTGTGGGTTTTCATGATTCAAACTCATTGTACTTCCTGACATAATTGTGGCCTAGAGCATTAATGAACAGGTTAATTTTTAACACAGAACGTGGGTTAAGTAAGTGGTTAATTCATAGCAGTAGGAAAAAAGTCTCTTTTCTTTGTTAAAACACAATCACTCAGGGCACAGCAAAAGGCAAGAGGACAGATGTTCAATCTGCTTGCAAGTCACTGTAACATAAAGGACCACAACAAAACACAACAGCAACAACAAAACCCTATGGGCAAAACTTTTCAGATGGCATTTCAAACTAAAATACTGAGCACTAGAATGGCTATGCTCGTAAGCTAGTCCCCTGGCAGACTGAAGAGCATGCAGTATAATAGCTTATTTTAAAAATATTTTACATGTACATAAAATTACATTTAAGTTGCGGCATAATTGCATTTGTTGGAATCAGAGCTATAGGAAGGCATTTACAATTCAGACTGAGTGCAAGGTAAAAAAATGCAAGTCAGCAGAATACGTAGGCAGCTCTAGAGTCACCTCTGGCAGAAAGCGCACCCAGACACCATCCCCAGCTGGGGAAATCTCAGTGCAGGTAAGCTCACTGCCTGGAAAGAAACTTTGTATAACACACATATTGCAAGAGCAACTGCTTTAGCTGAGCACTAATACTTCAGAGATACAAGCTCTTGTCTCAATGCCATTTTTAATCTCAGTAAAGGCTGGCCTTTTATAGTAGATGCAAGAATATATGGAGGGTGAAATATTGAAATAAGATTATGGCAGTCATATCATCCACTGAGTGGAATGGATTGACACGAAAAGCATCCGTGCACTGCAAGGAGCCTCCTCCTTTGTGAAAGACTTTCTGTTCTGGGGAACAGGAGGCAAACACACTTTGTCACAGCCACTGTACAGAGGTGCCACCGCTGGGATAGGGTATGCTGGATTTCCTATTTATTGTCCCTGGTGCCAATGGACAAGTGAAAAGGCAAATTAAAAGGCCATAACCTGAACTCTGACTGGGACAAGATGCAGGCAGCCTGCTTGAAAATGAGAAATAAAAAGGAAGGGGGAAAAAATAAGGGGAAAACTGGCAAATAAATTTTTGCTTCTGACTCTGGTGAGCATGCCTGTCACCCTTCTTTCTCCCAGCTTCAGCACTACTTTCACTGCAAGGTAATATATTGTAGACTAACAATCTCTCTTGTGCTCAGTAATGACTGATATTACTCCCTGATGGAGCAAAAGCATCCAAAGGACTTGGCAAACAACAGTTTTCTTTGCTCTTTGGCTGAAGACCTTGAAATGAAAAATGATAAGGAGTCCTTGGACTACACAATGGCAATTAATAAAATAGAGGCATCGCCATCCTTAGCATCCTGTCATACTGAATGAGTCTTGCTTTATTTTCAGAGCTGTGGGTTGTGCAACAAGGCAATGCTATAAATGATACAGCATCTACAGTTCTGAATTTCACTCCTGTGAAAGGCTGAAGAAAATTCAATGTGTTGAAGTAACTGAATTCTGGTCTGCATGAATGATCTATTTCCATTTTGGAATTATCTATTTCCATATCTTTTTATTGTGCTCTGAATACTGAAAATTGCAAGAGAAGCCTGTAGTACTGAACCATACCTGACTATGGAATTAAACCAGTATAACATTTTCTCCTACATTTCTCTGGTTTGCAATAACAAATACATGAGAATCACATTTTGCTACCCATACATGCAATACAAAGGCCATAAATCTGAGGAAGTAAATTAATCTGAACTGAAAAACTTTCACCCAGTTATGCCATTCACATTCCTCCTGGCTGCTAAAGGACTTTATATAACATAAAAATGAAAATGAGATTCTGCCAGTTTTGCAGCTCCAGGAATTTAAAAGAACATAAAAGAAAATATTTTAGGACCTTTCATTCTGCAGCTTTAAGTGGCAGTATAATCGTAATTGTTCTGATTACACAACTTAAGCTCACAAGTTAGAGAAAAGGTGATCAGTAAAATAAAGACTCAAATTTACTCTGCTTCTGTTCCCTTCCCTACCCCCCAAACAATATAACATAAAGCATGGTTAGATTTGCAATTAACTTCAGGATGAAATGTGAAAATTTGTTACATAGTGAAGAAATTGCTGTATAACAAACATTTCTCACATTGGCAGCATTTTTTGCAGAATGGTAACATTATAAGTAAACATTTTGAAAAACTGATTTTCTTTTATGTTCATCTTAATCAAATTAAGTTTCAATTTAAAAGACAACCTACAACATGCTAAGAAAAGCTGCATAAAGCATCTGTCAGAGAATGGGATGCATTGCTGCGGGAAGGTTATGCCCACTTAAGAAGTTCTGCGCCATTTGCTGCCTGTGCAGACAGCATCAATGGTTATGCACAGCAGAAGCTGCAAGTCAAAAGCTCTGGGGTGAAAATGTTTATAGAATTTCAGTTGCATTGTACAAAAGAAAACAGCTCTGGTTAGGGGCAGGGGAGGCAGCTGCACAAGCAAAAATACAAAGGTAAAGGGTAGGTACCAAGAGAGTCATGTTTCTCAAACACAGACGCCTGTCAGCCTCGTCCTGTGGAGAGGGGTTAAAGCTTTTAAATGAATTGGTGTGATTAGTGCAACTTAAAAGAAAAAAAGGAGAAAATAAAATGAATGTAAACCAAACCAAAACCATTACATTTCTCTATAATTGGAAAGAAAGGTTAAGATTGTTCTACCTCTAGTTCCCTCAGAATTCCTGACTGGCCACAGGTCTCTAAATCCTCCAGAGCCTGAGACCAGAAATTTTCCTCCTGGTCAGCCTCGGTGTTATCATGGGTACCTGTGAAGCTAGATTTACAATGAGAAGTTAACAAAATGTGGACTTTTTTCCCCTCAAAAAATATATTTTACACATGCCTTGCTACAGATTGCAACTTGAATGACAGAACGTTACAGTAGGTAGGCAGGAGAGTGAGGAAGAGTCGCTGATCAGGGCAGGCTGGATGGACATGCAGAGCACATGACAGACAAATCTTCTCATAACCTGGCAGTCGCTAGCAGCCAGCAGGATCTGAGCAGCGAGTTATTTAGTAAGGGGATAAATAGATTCCAAGAACAATTCAATACACATTTTTATTGGATTGAAACTGGGACCTCCCTATGAAAATTAATGAACCAACCACTAGCTGTGTGCAGAGCTGCTCTGTGTAACGAATATTTGCAATAAAATCTTTCAACCTCACGGACTTCTCCCAAGAATTATGAAAAAAGCCCTTGGATTTGCAAACAGCATTTTGCAAAGAGGGATGGTGGTTTCCTTCAGCCTAAGCTGTATTTATCATTATCAATTTAGCCCACCTGACCACCATCATGTAAACTGTTCCAGTCATTTCATACACACACACAGAGAAACCTTCAGGGACACAACTGTCTTGCATGGAGACTTAGGTCTCTGGTGTTTTGTAAATGCACCAAAGCCTTATTACTAGCACTCCTGAGCAAGATGTTGGTGACAGCGATGCTTAGGGAAGTTGCCCAGCAAGAGAGGTCTGATAAAAAATGCCAACTCTGGCCTGCAGCAACAAAGCCCAAAGCAACACCATTACAGCATAATGTGTGGGGAGGAAGCAGGAGTTTTTTGCTGTCTTAGCAACGGGAATCAGTTCAAGGAAGGTTCACACAAATGTCAGAGCTCCTGTATTGGAGGGGGCTGATTATGTTAAAGGCACAGGGGAAGCATGAGGAAGGAAAGAATTCGCCCTTTTGGTGGCAGCAAGAGGTTACTTTGGAGCAGCTGCCCATGTACTGCAGCTGGTAGTGCTTAACAGCACATAAACAAAGCAAACACTACTGTGGAAGCATCTGAGGCCTTGCTTGACGATATATTACTGAGAATAGCATGAATGTAACAGAACAGCTTTTAAATAGGGGAATTGCCCAGCACAATGGACGACAGCTCAAATGCTTCACACACATGATGCTCTGCCTCAGAGATGCTTTCTTACAGTTACGATCAGTCAAGCAGACAACGGTCAGCCATTTCAATCTCTTATCGCAATGCTTCTCCATCTAGCATCAGTGTCTCTTCTAAGATACTGCATGAGATACAGCAATGGTGAGAATACCTACTCAGATCACAGACGCAATTCGTCCCAGGCAAGATAAGGAAGTATTTAAAACATGATTTTAGAAAGATCCTTGACTTCTAAAATTAGCTCTTTCAATAAACCTAAGTGTTCTAATAGCCAATGTTGAACATAGACTAATTTATCCGTTACAATACCTTTCTTTATATTGCGTACTAATATTATAATATAAAATGGAACTTAAGTTAATGAACAGGATTATTTCAGGCAATTGTCTGCAACAGAAAAGACTAGACTTCCTAGAACTGGAGGTTCACTTCTCCGACTTCTGTGAAATCTGAAATCATGAAGCCTATATGCCTGGACCTTGTTTCAGCTGACGCAATTCCTTTTTCTGACCTCACCTCCTCTTTTACCTTTTCTCTCAGTCTTGTCTTCTGGTGTGTGAAATGCTCAACTTTTGCATCTCCATTACAGCCATGTGAATAGACTGATTTGCAGCTGAGCTACTGCACCAGCAAAAAAGAGGTACCAAAATAATTTCTCACCTAGATGGCTTTTTTCTCTGAAACCTGAGATTGATTTTATGTCATGTGTAATATTGATTGACCTATAATGAATATATTTGGTTTTCTGATGCTTATTCAAAGAGCCATCAGAAATTTAGATGCATAAAAATGCTGAAGGAGAGGTAGTGGGACAGATATGAAGACACAGGTGCCTATGATTTCATTCTTAGTGCCATATGAGAGACAAAATCTTTTTTTTTTTTTTAAACTCAGGAATGATAGGATGTTCTAGGATCTGGCAGACTCATTCCTGTAAGTATTGTTTTAATGTGCAAAAAATTTTCCCTGGAGCAGGAACTATAACAGACTTGTGTTACTTGCCAGTGACAGGTTTGCCAGGCTACAGAGCTGTTTAAGCTCTCCGGTTTCATTTGCTTGCCAACTGAAATTTCATTGTCACTCAATGGCATGTTAATGGTGCGTTTTCTGCTTTCACCCTGTTTTTCTCCTTTTTCTCATTTCAACTGTTTTTCCTTTCTTCCCCTTTCCCCCCACTCCCACCCTGCCCCTGCCTCAGCCCAGCTGGATCTCACTCCTGGGCACTCTTTGTTCTCCTACCTGGAAGCATTCCACTCTTCCAGCTGCCCCCCACCTTTCCTTTGCCCACCAGAAGCACTTTTCCACAGCTTGCCCTCTTTCTTCGTGCTCCTGATGCTCTCTCCCCCTGATCTTTCTATGGAAGTTTGCTTTACGTGGTTTTCTTGATTCTCTCCCAACGTCTCAGTATCTTTCTGTTGCCACATATTCTTGGAAGCTGTGCTACACAAAATAAACGTAAGAAAAAAAATTAATATTTAGTGTTAGAGAAGAATATAAGTTGCTTAGCTAGAGGCAGAGAAGAGGTGTTTTTCTGAGGATCCCTGTAAAGGCTGGAAGAATAGACATGCCCTTCTCAAATACTGCAGCACTTGGTGTAGGAACACCATCAGGTGTGACATAATCTATTTTACAGATACAGGGTTAAAATAATAATTATTTTAATTTGTGCTGTATATCTCAGTTGTAAGTCCCATTGACAAGTAGAACAAGATTCTTTAGTGTGCATACTTTCTGTTGAATAGTGCCTTAAAATATTATCAGAATATACGCTTTTCATTTAGAAGATTCTGTATTTTACAATTCAGCTTCCCAGTTCACTGCTCATCAACTTTTTTAGCCTATTACTCATGTAACTGTGAAACAGTAGGCGTTCTGGAATCTGTGGCTGCATCTCATCTGAGAGACAAAATATGAGCTTTAACTGTGGATAAAGATGCTGCTATTAAATTAAAGATATTAACTTACCAAGAATGGGAGGTATAAATAAAACTATGGTAATTTATTTTGTTAAATGTTGCCTACTACTAGTCTATGAAAACTTCTAGTATGCTTCTGGCCAGTAGGGACCAAAGGAGCTGGATATGGACTGAGAGTTCATACTTGCTCAGATCTTAGCTATCATCTTGCCAGCTTTGTCTCCAAACAAAATGCCACTGGGCAATCTGTTGTATCAGAGGATTTGTCATTCAGGTTCTGAAAAGCAGCATCAGCTTCTAAGCCTTGCCTGGATTTGTATTTCAAAGCTAACACAGTGGGCCTTATGGATTTCCTTATCCAGTATGTTTATACAGGAACTAGAAAGGTATTCTTTGTACTAATCTTGAATTTCTCATAGACTGGGATTTCAGGCTCATTGCGCTGCTACACCAATAAACTGTATTTCTAATGAAGGACATGCATGTCTGCAAGTCCTGATGATGGGTACAAAGAGCACATAAATCTTTCTGACTGTGATGTCTGCCTTCCCTTCTCTGAGGAAGAACTCTTCTTTGGCAGGAATCACCCCAATCTCTGCAGTGGTTCCACTGCCAGATCATCCTTAGAACAGAGAATAAGAGACTTTGGGTTTTTTGGTGTTTCACTATTTCCAAGCATTGTCAGCTAAGCATTTTCCTCCAAAAAAGTTATTTTGCCTGCAGAGAAATTCACTAAAGAGATTTACTTCTCAGAAGAAGAGGAATGCAAACGACCATAGCTTTGGATGAGATATTTCTACCTGGGTCACTTTGTTCTCCTACTGAATCACTGCAGATGTCTCAAGAATTTATTGAAGACGACTCTGATTTCTGCTTCTTTGCCCAAACCGAAATGAATAATTTTAATGGAAGACAAAAGATTAACATGCCGGTTTTCTTTAGCTGTTTTATTTGTAGGTTTATTTTTGTGGAGTAGAAAACATAGCAGGTTTTTTTTGAAGCTTACCCAGGAGAATGCCCTAATTTTTGGACTTTATATTTTATTATGCTGTGTTCTTTGTCTGAAGTAACTCAAAATAGATATATGTCTTGGTTTTGGTATCATAATCTTCTGTATGTGTCACTAATCTACCCTAATAAATTTCATTAAGGATAAATACTATATCTTATATTTAAAGGAAGAGCCATTATAGCTGCATTAGAAAAACAAAATTTCATTTCAGACAGCAAGTGTTCATTTTTGAGGCACTGCTGCAGCTGCAAATCAGAAAATAGAAACTTGTATGTGAACCTACCTGCTTGCTGTAGGTTGGTCCCATTCGTCATCACTCAGCCCTGTATCATGAAATGGGTGGTTTCGTGGTTTGCTTGGAGGGGACAAACTAGTTTGTTTAGGACTCCTCCATTCATAGGCATTGAAGCTGTATCCTGAAGCCTGATAGCTGTGTCCTAAAGAGACGAATTATTTATTTAGAAGACTGTGTATGTTGTGATGACAGAAAAGCACATCTCTGGAGCTGGGTTCTCTCAAACTTGGATGTGGTAGTAGTAGTAGTTACATATTTAGAAGAAAACTACCTAAATTATGCCTGAAATTAGATGCGCTCTAGAGCTTCTCCTGTGAAAGTCCACTGAAAGTAAAATCTTAAATATATCCAACACTGTTCTCCTACTGTTTGTGTCTCAGCCGCTTCTGATGTTTAGTTATGGACATTTCCACAATTTATCAATTTCCAATTTGACATCATGTTGAATTCTAGTGAATAAATCATGTGCGCTATGGATGTGTTAACTATGAGCTAATGTGGTCATGTGTAACATGCCCAAAAATAAACCTAGGTTATTAAGAAAAATGTACTTCAGATCTCTCGGAAAAAGAGTTTGCAAGGATGCATTAAAAAAAACCCATCAACTTGACTTTTCAGATGACTAGCAAGAAAGTTTTTTCTTCCTCCTGGTAACTTTCTCAAATTTGGAAGCAATGCAGCAAAAAATGAGGGACATTACTATCAATTATGTACGATACTACTAATCTGGAGAATGGCTACCTAGATGTAAAAGTTGTCATGGTGCAGAGGCTCCTGAGTGACCACTAAGTGGAGTAATGCCAGAAGAGGAAGGAGGGTGGCTGTCTCAGCATCACTGAGGCAAGGACTCGTTAATACAAATGCAGGACTATGCTGTCACAGCCCTGCACTGCCCTGCATAAAGGCCAACATGGGAATCTCTGTAGCCATGCCACGTTGTGGAAGGGGGACTTGCACTTAGCAGAGCTATTGCTTTTTGCAAAGGCTCCAAGAGCTGAGAAAACACCTGTCTCACGATGGGCACATGTGCCTGGGACCAATATACACCCTCGGAAAGCTCACCTTGAAGTAAGTGATTTGTCTTATCACCCATTTGCAAATATCTCAAGACTGTGTAAGTGGCATCAGATGGCCTTTGTATCTGAAGAGTTTATTTTTGGGTGCTTTTATCATACAAGCAACGTTGGTATTAGTTTAATAGTATTTCTTTAACTGAATTAAGTACCATTTGAATTCCAAATAGGAACCAGACAGTCTGGCTTCCAAGTGATGTATCAAGAAGAACACATGGATCGACTTGTCACAAGCTCATGCTGACCTGGTAAGTAAAATCCATTATGGCAGAGCTGCTATATATATATTTCAACTTGACATATTATTTTGCTAGCTCTATAGCTGTCATTTTCTGATGTGCATATTGTATTAGGAAGTTCTATTTTGTTGATGACTAATAAATATCATTGCTGTCACCTCTCTAAAGAGGGCAATTCACTTACACAAATCAGTCTAGACCTGTCTCACTCAAATCCCATGTAAGTACAGAGTTGTGCACATTTTCCAGCTAATTGGCAGACATTAATGTAGTCCCAGATTCTAGCAGGGTTTTGGTTGTGAAAATGTGACTGCTGTGTGGGGAAGGCTCTGGATTAGTAAGGCAGACACATTAGACAAAGGTACAAAATGGGCTATTAATTCAAGGAGAGAAAAGACTGCTCACTAGCATTAAATTAGCAACTAATAGGATAAAGCATTATCTGGTGCTCCAGAAACATTCCCCAAACTCCTCAATTTGCTTAGCCTGTGCTTACGCCAAGAAAGGTCTGGAGAGAAGCCAAACTCAACTTGACAGGTCAAGACAGAATGAACTTTAATAGAAATGTGGGTCACATTAGTAGCACAGCAAGACACAAATCTGATCACACTCAGGATGTTTAGCAGAAGTGCCATGTACTCAGCCATGTCTGGGCTGAGTTTTTCAAGGGAGCTAGAAAAAAACCTGCTTTGAGATACTAGTTTTGGTTTGGTATTGCATCAGGACTTAGGAAAGCAGTCTGGGCCTCAATCCTTTCCACAGTTGAACAGTTTCCTCCAAATATCATCCGTTCACCCAGGAAATGAGAACTATAATTTTGGCACTTTTTCAGCAATACTTCTCCTCAGAACTTAATCAGATGAAAATCTAACATAATTTATTTTGATAAACTGACCAAAACAGTTAAAAACAGAAAACGGGACAAATTCATCCCAACTCTAACTCCAGTGAAATACAAATTATACAGGGGGAATATAGCCCAATACATTGAGTACTAAATAAAATGTTATATGTAACAGTAAATGAAAAGTAAAATGTAGCAAACAGGAGTTATAATTAAATGCATTGAGACTGTCTTGTTTAAAGTAAGTTGATGCCAAATATATGCAGTGAAGCTAAGAAATACTTCAAGAACAGAAAAAAATAGCCACTAGTAAGGACATCAGCTACTCCTTGATCTCAAGCAGCTCAGCAGGTTTCAAAGGAAACATTCTGCTTTCCAAAAGAAAGTGCCAGTGTTATCATTGTGCAGGTACATTAGTGAACAGCAATGAAAGTAATCAGCACAGAAATTCAGTCTATATGGGAAATCTGCTGGGCAGACCTTGGTTTCAGTTCTCTGTATGAGGGTACAAAACAGCTGTCCATGAGCCATGGAAATGGACATGAGCCATGTCCATGCTCCTGGAAAGCAACAGAAAGAAACAGAGAAATAAAATTTTGAAATAATGTGTGCAATCAGAGGGAGCAAGAAAAAATTATTTGAGGTAAGGATCTACCTGTCCAAATACCTGCCAGGTAGTGGGAATACCTGCTTTACTCTGGAAATAAACATTTTAAGGAGAGTTAAATGAAACACTTAAGCTGTGTGGAAGTTATTTTTCTTGTTATCTAGAATCTAGAATATTAGAAGAGGTCTGTATCCCTCTTGCCTCAATAAATGTCATACAAACTAAAATGAAATCATATGAAAATCCTATATAAAACAATAGTCAAACAGAAGTAGAAAACTTAGTGTTAAGGAAAATCACGTCTTGAAACAGAATGATTGTTTTTGAGGGCTGAAAGTTAGATATTAATGCTGCAGGAGTGAGGACAAAGAAGATTTACAAATCATAAGCAACGCCTAATGTTCCCCCTTCAGCAGTTTATAATAAATCTGTTGTCAGTTGAAAATTACTGCATATGACCATCAAAATTCATTAACACCTTCAGTGTGTTCTGTGCCTTGCATTGATCTGTATGTGAAGGATAAACTCATTTAGTTGTGGACGTGCTATGGACTGGGCTATTCAGATGTCAGTAAAACTAACAAAAGCCTGTTAATGTATTGACAAATGCTTCACAACACATCACATTGTCATGAAAGAATGAATCTGAGGCCAGCCAAGTTTAAGAAATCGTGCTGCATGGCAACGTGTGTGGTCATAGTGAGACACTGGCACATTACAAAGTACAAGGTTTAAAGCTGGTACAGATAAAGTTCTCTTTAAAGGCAAAGGAAGGTCAACCATGAAAGTGGTAATTTCTACTTCAAATGTTAATTGCATTCTTGATAGTACCTTGATTTCCAAAGCTGGTATCGATACCAGAGCCATCCCATGACTCTACTGCGCTGTCAGCACTTGGGACTGTAGCAGAATAGATGTCTGAGAGCTTGACAGATTTCTGTGCAGCAGAGGTTTCCTCTTCAGCATCGCTCAGTTCACTTATACGACCCACAGGGACAGAAAATTTCTTGGGACTAGTAGCTGAATAGGATTACAGAAAAAGAAAAGGGAGTAGTAATCATTGTTTTAATGCAGTTCTAAGAATATGCTTCTTACTACTGACACAACATTTTTCCAGGGATGGCCTAAATGCTTCCTAAACAACACATGCATTAAAGACCACTGATGCTACCCTTGGCCATACCTACCATCTGTCTGCTTCTTGATTTTCAAGGTGACAGTTTCTCCTGCCATCTGTAATAAATGAATGGCTTCACTCAAAGGTTTTCCTTTCAGACTGCTACTGTTTATTGCTAGGATTCTGTCTCCTATGTGAATTGCCCCAGTCCTACAATAAGAGAGAAGTAAAACATTGAGGAGCATAAAAAGCAACAAAGGCAATTTCTTCGCATATTTCGAGCATGAAAGTCTCATCTCCCTTTCTTTCTTTCGTTTGGTTTATAGCTGTCTTACAGAGTAATTCTTTTGTTAGAAATGCTTAAAGCAAGTCACCTTTGTTGTAGTGACAATAGCAGAGCTGAGGCATGGGGACGTGGATTTCTGTGTTACTGTGGTAGCTGAGTTAATCACCTATGGATGATACTCATTGTAGCCCACCTGTTTAAGAGCAATCTCAGACAGCTCCATAAATTCTGAAATGAGTCAAGTTTCTAGAAGTCTCACCACATAACAGATAACGGCAGTGTGAGCAAGTAACCAGCTATTTCACCAGTGTGGCTTTCAGGATGGATCATATCAAGAGAAGAAAATAAATTCTTTGTGTAAATGCACTGTTTGTTCTGGCTGCACAAAATTTCATGCTTTGTGCGCTGTAAATTCTCTCGGAAACCACCACCAAAGGTACCAGTTACAATTATTCTCCCTAACCTAGAAATAACAGACAGTAGAAAACCTTCGCATTTTTATCATTCTCTATACATCACTTACCATGAGGAGCATTTCTGCTCCTCAGACAATGCTCGCTATGGCGTACGTAAGTGCACACAGCAATGCAGTGTGTGTATATGATAAGTAGCGTTTTTTCAGACAAACTTAGACATATGAAGTGCTTTCCACACCTATTTTACTCTACAAGGCTATTGCTTTTAAAAGGCTGATAAAATGTTCCTGTGACTGTGCAGTTTGATTGTCTAGTCTTTCCCAGGTGATTTATAATAAGGACCACAATCCTCTGCTCTGTGTTGTATAATATGTGCAAGAAGTATGTTAATATATTCCTCAGGCTCCTGAACTTGGCAGTGACCAAAAAATTACAGCAAAATGATTATAAACTCAGATTTGGAGAATTATAAAAAAATAAATTGCTAAACCATGAAAATTAGCATGTTCAGGTAAACAAAATAAATCTTCATCTTGACAAAAGGAACACTTAAAAATAATTTGCCCTCCAATTTACCTTTCAGCTAATCCTCCTTTTGTAAGGCTGGAGATTATTATGGGATCAAAGGGCTCTTCAGTACCAGAGATTGTAATTCCAAGTGGCCCACCATAGCGCTTGAGCTCAACAGTATAAATAATTGCTCCAGAACTCTCCTGTTCATCTGCAATAAATGCCAAGGGGATGCAATTGGTTTCTTATGAAAGAGGGAATGAAAAAAAATATCACATTCAGTCCAGTAACTGGTAATCAAACAACATTTTCAAAGGATTACACTTCAGATACAATTCTTAATCATATTCTACTGGATTATCTGGAAAAAAAATATATCTTGTGCAATTTCTTTTTTATTGCCAAAACCCGATTATACTGAAGTCAATAGAAAAACTCCGCTCATTAAGATTAAATTTTACTCTGTTTAAAATCTTTATATCTTCTTTCCTAATAAAATGTAACTTCACGCTATTTTATGACAGAATCATGGAATAGTTGAGGTTGGAAGGGACTTCTGGAGGTCACCTGGTCCAACCTCCCTGCCCAAGCAGGGCCACCTAGAGCAGCTTGCCCAGGACTGTCTCCAGATGGCTGCTGAATATCTCCAAGTTTTAAGCTTTTGCAACAGAATCAAAAATATCTTCTGAATTCTGAATTATCAACCAAGTTGAGTAATAACTGCATTGTATTTGATTTCACCATATTGCATGAAGTCTCACCAAACAATCATCAGAAATGGAGAAGAATTCATCACTGGGTGGGCTTAAATACAATGTATTTAATGCACAATGTACAATACCCAACAGGTTTTGCAGCAACAAGAAAGGCTCCTGTATTTATACAGTGCATGCCTTTTACTATTATCAGAAAAACATCACAGCGGGAGAGCAATCATCTGTAGTATCTCTGAGTTGTGAAGGGATATTTTAAAATTTAAAATGTCAGATTTCTCCTCCAATCAAAATAACAAATGCACCCTTGCCCCTCTTATGATACTTGTATTGAGCCAGGACGTCTAGACTGGCGGGCAACTTTTCCTAGATCTGTGGGTAATGACATTTCGAACGGCTCAGTGAGCGTAGAAAATGTCTAGGATGCACATTCCGTAAACGTAAGTTATGTTACTAGAACTAACCTGAGACAAGTTAGAAAATTCAAATGTTCTCATTTCTGTTCCTGTAGACAGGAAAGCTTTAAAAGAAAAAAAGATATCTGCATCACTAGCAAAGGTTGAAAGAGTTGCTATCCTGTAATACTGAACGTGGTACTTAAGCAGAGCTGGAGAAGCACTAATATCTTTGGAGCTACTTTGTTTCTTCCCAATTTGCAGAAAATGTAAGCCTTTAGCTTCCCTCCACCCCAAATCCCTCCTATTTCCCCCTTGATATCTGCATAAAGAAAATGGTACACATGCAGAATCAAAGAAGAACTAGTGGTGTTCATTCATCAAAGGATACTGTGACTTTGTATTCCTACTTGGGACATTATCATCGGTGTTTTGCACAGTTCACATTATGCTCTTTCCAGAAGCACCCAGCTCCCAAGACCCTACTGGAAGCCTCTGGCTGGCACACAGTGGGCTAGCAAATAAGCCGCTACTGCACAGCAGAGTGGCACCTCTTGCTTGTTTGCTGGAGCATTTATGGAACAATGACAAATCCTCTGGCATCTAACGTTTACACAGGTGTGGCATTGACACGGTACAAGACTTCAACTGAAGGATGAAAAGTAATCCACCAAGCTAATTGAAAATGTAATAGCCAGTATTTGCTCAGGGTCGACACAATACTAATGTTTCTCTGCTATCAACAGTAAGTGAGTAAGAAGTTATTAATAATACAGCAGTCCTGCCACATGAGGGTTGGACGTTTATAGATCTTAAGTGAATGACTGGAAAGGAGACTGGTCCATTATGTCTGTCTTCTGGTTAGCCCTAGTTAAGAAAATTAATGGCAGAATGCAACAAATGTCGAATTGCTATTATGTTCTCTTCAGTGCTTTTTCCAGGCAGCAGAAATGCAGCCTATCTGAGAACATGGCATTCACGGGGCCTGAATTCACAATCAAGGCCAGTTTCACCATGAAAGCAAAGAACTTCGATATTCAAGAAAGGGTGGCAGCCGGTAGGTTAATTAGGAGATAAAATTCTCCTTGGTTTGGGAAGCTGGCAGGAAAAAAAGAAAAGAGAAAAACTGGAAACATCTGTGGAGGAAATATAATCAAACTACCATGTTTTTGGTCTTGTGTTTTTGAGATTTTCCTTCTTTCTTTTCTTGTGATGCAATTGTGGATAGTTCTTGGAAACCACATTTAATGAAAGTAGACCCTCCGTGCTGCTGACCTCTGCTCTGACCACTAGTCTCTTGCTCTTCAGAGTAACATCTGATCATTACAGACAAAAGCACAAAGAAGAGCAGTTTGGGGGCGCACATGACATGTACTACCCTGCTGCTGGCCTCACCTGCACAGCTGGCTCTGAGGGACACAGCTCTGAGATACATACAAGTGTCCGGAGAAGTGAGGAGCTGAAGAGACAGCAGAGGAAGGAAAAACAGAAGGCAGAAAGAAGAGCCAGAAGCTAGAAATACTAAAAAATGAATGTAAAGAGTTTGAAAGACAGTGAGGAAATGAGAACCTAGAGAGGAAGAACCCCTGCTCTCTGCCTTCCGCTCCTCAAAAACGCATGCCATGAGAATTCAAAAAAAGTTTAAATCTTAATCTCATTTTGTGATTCAGAAACTGTTTTGGAGTGCTCCATGCCTACCCATCTATTAGCATCAGGCTTTGCTTTTCTTGGAGAATTTATTAATGATTTTTTTTTTCTGTTGAGTTTGAGAAGCACATTTCTTCCCTCTGTGAGAGAACAGACTTTCATAAACAAACTAACAGCAAATAAACAAAAATTTATTTGAACCGAGGTACACTTTTTCCCACACCTTTGCTACTGTTTTGACACTGTTTTTAAAAATATTTTTTCTTTAGCATTTTGGGAGACACTCATTCATTTGAGATTTCAAAGTACCTGAAATCTGCTATAAATACTTTCAATACACTTTGACACTTTAGTCAACTATGAGAGGGAGTCTTCCAAATGAGGGGAAGAAGGTGAAGGAGGGATCCTAGGTGCCATGAACACTTAAAAGGCAGACTGCCTCTTGCGCAGGAGAAAACTCAAACTTCCTTCTACAGGCATTTTTTCAGTCAATCTTCTGCCAAGTGTAGTTGCAGTTAGCAAACTCTTCAAAACATACCTTGTTTGCTCTGTCAGTCAGGTGTCCCTTTGGATGTACAGCCCATGGCCAGGGAGACCAGCCTCTGTCTGGGGTAGACCAACTATGTGTAGCAAATCCCACCTCACCACCTGCGGGGACCTAACCACAATATCCTGCCAAGCAGTAGCCATTCACTTTGCTGGACTGAAATTTACCTCTGAAAGCCAATTTGCACAAGGTGCTAAATGCATCTGCCTTTGCTTTGTACTGATCATACTGAGAAGATACTGTTTGCTTTCAAAAGGAAAAGAGCATTCTAGTGCAATTCTAAACACTATTTCAACAGTTGCACTTGATTTTAAATAATAAAGTATGGCAGGCTGTGCCTTTTTGCTGTGAGATTGTATAGAGCTTAAAACAAGTGAATCTACACTTCATGCTTTTGTGTAACGCTGTGATATAAATCCCACCAGTCATGGTAGTTTAAATTGTCTAAATTCCTTTGCCACTAGAGTGCATAATCCTACAGGAGAGATGGGGAAACACTCTTTACCAGGGAGTGTAGTGACAGGACAAGGGGTAACGGTTATAAGCTGAAAGAGGGCAGATTTAGATCAGATATTAGGAAGAAATTTGTCACTGTGAGGGTGGTGAGGCACTGGAACAGGTTGCCCAGGGAAGTTGTGGATTCACCATCCCTGGAGGTGTTCAAGGCCAGGCTGGATGAGGCTTTGAGCAACCTGATCTAGTGGGAGGTGTCCCTGTCCATGGCAGGGGGCTTGGAACTCAATGATCTTTAAGGTCCTTTCCAACGCTAACCGTTCTTTGATTCTATGATTCTATAACAGAAATCACTTTATTATCTCCAGATAGAAATCCTGCTCTTATGGAATCCACAATGGGGAAGATCTAGGAATATTAATAGATGTAGGTGTGCAAAATGACGGCAGCTCCATTACTTCCACTGGGCTGATCAGATACTGCTCCTCCATCAGCTATCCAGCACAGTGTGTAAAGTACGACTTACCTTTAAGCACGTGAACAGTGACACTGAAGTCAAGTTTGTAAGTTTATGGATAAAGCATGCACTTCACCACTCTGCTGGAGAACTGACACCTATCAATCCATGCTTTGTTAATCATGATTCCAATCTTAAAAGCAGAGAAAATCTCAATATGTTGATAAGAGAAAGATCAACCTTATAGGGCTGCACCTGAGGGGAAACTGCCTTTCTGGAAAACTGAAGACCTCCTGTGCAGCTCTTGCAGGCAATAGAGCCACCAAAAAAATCCAAAACTTTATATATCATCACAATTCTTTTTAGTTTGATTTTTTCTGATTAGTATTAATTAGCATAAATCAGCCATGTTTAGAAAAAACATTTCACAAAAATTTAAATGCAAAAGAATAACCCTATGTTCTAAAAATTATGAAAATACACAAGAATCTGCAATAGGCTCATTGCTAATACCGGAATTATCTTCATCTTTGCGGATCTTTAACTTTACAAGGTCCTCACAGTGTTGAAGGATCTGGACAGCATCTTCCATTGAGCAATTGTCAAGTCGAATGTTATCTATTGCAAGCAACTTATCACCCAGTTCAAGTGTCCCAGTTCTGTGAACAAGCAAATAAGCTTACATGAAATTCTAGTAGCGTTAAAGCAAGGTATCTTAGAAGGTATGAACATTATTATAGAAACAAGATGTATTTTTTAAAACAATTATTTCTTAATACGCTGGACATTTCATTTGTAACTGCTATTTACAAAATAAAAGCACAAGTCTCTTATAAGTTCCCTCTGTTTAACTTGAGTCTGGCTGGCTGCACAATGGAAACAGATTTTACCTAGAGGCTTGAATGTCTTACCTGTGAGCAACGCTTCCTTTCTTGATATCAGAAATAACCAGAGGGTCCCCTGGTTTTCTACTGGATGGAGCTGTAATAAAGAATACATACAAGTATCTGTTTTCTATTTCTAGAGATGCAGATGGGCTAATTCTGTCCACAAATCAGTATTTCATACATACTATTTACCTGTATTATATTTTTTCCCTTTCTCTAAATTATATATACATGAATACAAACAAACAGCAACAGCATATTAGTAAGACTGCATACTCTAATTCTCAAAAATTAGAAAATGCCAAAAATAAGGTGACTGGTGCAAAGTGAATTTAACCTGATACGTCTCAATTGTGGGTTAGATCAGGACTGAACCACATGAAGGTATCATGATACAGCTGCAGTGATCTATCATAAAATGCTGTGCAGCTACAACACGTAAGGGAAGAGCTTCTGTTAGTAGAACCTTTCAGCACAACTACTGACGTCGACCTTTTCCCAGAATATTTCAGTGAATCGTAAATCATGTTTTATTATATCACTGACGAACAGAGCTGCTCTGGAAAAAAATCCACAAAGTGGGCTAGACCACATCCTTTATATTCACTCCTGTCTCACTCAGTCCTTAAGGCAGAGGTATGAAGATGGTGCTGCCTGGGTGAGAAAGGAGGTATCCACTTCACAATAAATGAGATTCCGTGTGAAAATTACCACCTGGGCTGATATACAGTTATCACATCTGCACAGATGTAGCTTACATAACATGGATGTTTGCTTCACTGTGACTAGCTGCTTCCTCTGAAGTAAATATGTGCCCCTTTTGATGAGTAACCTTGCTCCTCCACACTGCTGCTGCTTCCTTAAGAATGGTGGACTTTTCCCCACTTTGTACTGGAGAACCCCATCAATTCCAGCAATGGTCAATTAGTAAAATCCCCATCAATCCTCTCCTTGCACACTTTACTCATCTCTTCTGGGAGGTATCTGACATAATTTTCAATTTGCTATCTGTTCATCATGGCGAAAAGGATGCTCTGCTCTACAATGCCAGTCATTGCTTTGCTTTACTGACTTGTGCAAAAGTATTTGACAAGTTTCCTTTGGCCAGTTCTGCAAGCCATTCACAATGCTGCTAAGCAATTTTGCTCAACTTCTGGGTGCATGGGAAAGAGATAACTACTTCAGGGGAAGAAGATGACAATTACTGATTGCTTCCAGAGGACTGTTTCTTGGAGCAGCTTCACTGAGTTCATTATTTTGGAAGGTTCATCCATTTGCTGACTGAAGACTGCCCTGAAGATCTGCTATGGTAAGCAGTGGATTCACATCTTGGGGGTGACAAAAGATACATTTTTAGTGACTGGTGTGGCACCTGCCCTCTGCCATCAGCAGGCAGTCCACGTGGTGAACACAGACCGAGTTTTGGGACTGTTGTTAACAAAGAGTGAGCTGATACTAAAACATTGCCACAGGGTGTAAGGCTCTCAGTTGTCCTGAAAGCGCTAATGCGCTAATGGTTTTTGCACAAGTAGGGCTCTTCAACTGCCCCAGGCCATTTCTGCTCTGTGTACTGAGGCCTCCGCATTCACTCACAGAAGGTACTTTTCCATTAGGCTCCAATGCCTATCTGACAATCACCCAAAAAGCTACCCATGTTGGAAGATCACCTACAAAATCCGGATGTCAGCTATTTTAGCAGCTCATGATTTTTCTCTTTGATGGAAGATGACAGATCTTCACCTACAGCAACCACAAGGTATATTAACAATGACATTTCCAACACAATATTCTAACAGATCTTGTTAACCTTGGCTGCCCTGGCCAAAAAAGCCTTTGAACGTGCAAAGGAACTGTTTAAGAACTGCTAAATAGACATATTTAAAATCTAGTGTCTTGAAAATCCAGAAGATAGATGTACAAGGACTTTCAAGATTTTTTATAAACTTGTCAAAAGCAGCATGCTTTCAGGAAATGCCTCTGTTGCAATTTAGAGAACAGCAATTAACTTTTTGCAAGATGTGTAATTTTCATAGCTTGTTTCTCATACTTTCATGCCATGGGTCAACCATTATCTTATATGACAATTCCATGATGTACTTGAATTCTTTGTGTTTGTTTCACAAACATCTTATTAAAATTTTAAAGTATCACTTTGGTGAACTTTTTTTTTTAAATTCTACATTTTTACCCTCTGGATTGCCTTATAAAACTCTGAGCTTATATGCCACCCAATGTACGATGTCTGCAGTTTGAGATTTGAGCATTGAGAGAGTTTTTATGAAACTGTTTTATAAAAAAATTACCAGTACTAAAGAAAACAGTCCATTATTGTTCCAAAAAGAGATAAGGAATCAGAACGGGGGAAAGAGCACAGCTCAAAGTAGAGAGTCACAGACTACCTGTGGATGAAAGGGGTATGACATTGCACACAGAGTTATTACACTTTCAAACTGAGTAAGTGTGAACCAGCAGTATTTTGTCAGTTATCCTGGGCCATTAATTGTGTCTGGTGGATAAAAGCCTTTTTGTAGGCAGCAAACACAGCTCAGTGTGAAATGAATCCCCCAGTGTTGAAAGCCCTTAATAAGCAGCTACACCATACTTTGTTTTATTCTTATTCAATCCTCATGACATACTTACTACAAACCATTCAAGTTGTGTTGGAGAGATGAAATAATTTATTTCCTCCTGAACTTTTATACTGCACATCACCACAGCCTAAGATTGCCTCCCAAACACTAGTAAACAGATGCTGTTCCCAGCAAGAAGATTGAGTACTATTATCCTGATTTTACAGATGAAGAAAGGAAACATAGGAACGTTTAGGTCAAAGTCTGACAATTTTCAGTGACCAATCTGAGATACCCATGCCTTTATTTCTCACAACAGTTTGCAGTATATAACAGCTTCTATGTTCAAAGCACAACTACATTTTCAGCAACAGCTCAGCATTTCTGCAAGGTGACCAAGGATCTCAATGATTTCCACAAGAAAATCAAGCAGTCACTTGTGGAAAATCTCTCTCTCTCTCTTTCTCTTTCTCTCTCTCCTTCCTTCCTCCCCACCCCCCACTCTGTGAAATGACTTGACTCAGCACAACTCTACTGCAGGGAAAAGGAAAATAACCTTAATTTCTCCAGGGTAGCATTAAACTGTCTTGACCATGAGATCACCTCCTTTCCTTTCTGCAATCCTCCACCTCATTCATTATGCAGCCTCCATCCCCTTTGACACGCACCACTGTTTCATCTCTCCCCAGAGAGCAGAGAAGCAAGAGCCCTAGTGAGAAAACA
The DNA here is from genome assembly GCF_000699245.1 of Pterocles gutturalis. Lineage (NCBI taxonomy): Eukaryota > Metazoa > Chordata > Aves > Pterocliformes > Pteroclidae > Pterocles > Pterocles gutturalis. The sequence continues at coordinate 46,738 of NW_010117355.1, forward strand.
GTATTTGACCACTTAATTAAAAAAGATATCCTCATTAATTAATGCAAGTTTGAAGTGACACTGTATAGCTTTAAGTCTCCACTTCTATGTTTAATTTCAGAATTATTTTTGGTTTTAAGAAGCCATTAAAAACAAAGCACCTTACCACTCAACCATGTCCAGCCTTCTTGTTCAAGTCCCAGCTTCCCCTACCCCCGATCACACCCCAGCCTTCCCCCTCATCTGCTGTCTTCCTGTTACGGCTCTCCACTCTGTCTGTCCTTGTTCTATTCTGCTTGTCCACTGAAGATCTCATCTTTTCTCATCCCCGGTCCAGCTGTTAGTCTATCTACTGTTGAGCTTTTGTAGAGACCTTACACAGTCTGTACGATGAACTACAAGTGGATTGAAGAGTGCATAAAGTTGTATAGATACTAAATGTAGTGTTGCAGCTGGAAAGCTGGTATTTAGCAAGTTGTTTGTTCTCTCTCTTTAAATCACTCTTACTATCCTAGGTCTCTGTCCCAGGCCTCTATCCTACTTCTACTAGTAAAGACACACTTCTCCTGCCTATCCCCTGCCACTTGAAAGCAAGTTCAATCAAGTGTTGTCAGTATTGTAGATCAGCAGTTTCATTAGGCTCAAAAAAACCTTAAACTCTCATGTCTTATTTCACTGCTAACCCAAAGGAAAAAACAATGTGACTTAAACAGATTTTGGGGTGGACATCTCATCTACTGCCCAGCCAAAACTCACTTACTAGTCTCAGCCTGGCTTCAAGTTTTAGAGCTTGATCAAGCTGAACAAAATGAACAAGTAGAGGAAAATGCTCATGGGATGGAAAAATATTTTTTATACAAAGTCATTCCATTTATCCACAATTCCGGCTAACAGCTACTAAGCTTCTTAAAAATAGTGTGATTATTAAATAGACAAAAGAGCTTTTTAAAATGATACTGACGTAGCACTTTTGTTCCTAAAGTATTGGTTCATGTGGAGCAGCTGAGGAACCTGCTGACTCTTCAGGCCCTGTCATGAAAAGAGTTACTTGTAACATTGCAAAATTAAGTTGAGTTTGGTAGGTGAAATCCCAAAATATACAAAAATACACTTCAGAAAGTAAATTCTCATAGTCAGTGCTAAATATCTGTAGATATTTACAAAGCTTGTTTCTGATGAAACACAAAAGCAATAAAGCACAGCACGGTATAGCTGCAAGTCAATAGGACTTAGAAAAGCTGATGATAGTTTGGGGAAGATTCTGATATTCTTACCAGCATTGCAGCGTCTTATTCCTTGAGTAGTCCCATTAGCTTCAGAGAGATTATTTATGAAGCAAGGTGCTGCAGTTCATTACCAGTAAGGATATCAGAATCTTACTTAAGAAAGAAAGAGAAGGGAAAAAAAAGGGCTGTTAACTACAATTACCAGACTGTACTAGTAACTCATTTTCTCAGACATCATTCAATGTATTTAAAAAATACTAGTCTATGACAAGGGACATGGTTTAGTGAGTTAAGTGATGTGGGTTGACAGTTGGACTTGATGATCCTTGAGGTCTTTTCCAACCTTAATGATCCTATGATTCTATGATTCTACAAAGTAGCCAGTGACACAAAAATATATCTTAAAAAAAAATCTATATTCCATTACATGGTCTAAAATCAATGTCACTGGCAAATAAATTGAAACAGATTTGAACATTACTAGATCTATTTGAAAGCCATCCTTCTTCTAGGGAATGGTTCTCCTACAAAAGCATAACCACACACACATGGACACTGCTGTGTCACGCTTTATTTGGATGATGCAATTTTAAGAACTGAAACATTCTCATTGCTTCAACCAGGTAACGGGGTGTGAAAATGATGGTATCTGTAGCACAAAATATATAGTCACTTACATTTGAAAACTATGAAATAGGCTCTTAATTGATTGTAAGTAGCTATTAATGGGAAGATTAGACAGATATTGCAGGGATAAGGGAAGGATGAGAGGATGACAGGAGTCCAGTATGTGTGTGAAGGTAGCAATGTGCGAGGCCAGTATCCTGCAAGGTAATGGACATGCACTATTCAAAACTCAGTGCCCTGGATTAACACTAACAATGAAACTTTCTTCTCTCTTATTTTCTAGGGGTTTCTGCTGTCTAAGGGAATTTTGAATTTTTTTTGTTTTGCTTTTTTTCTTGCACTAATAAATCTGAAAATGAGAGAAGCTTAGTCTCTTCTCCTATCACATGTCACGTTTTTCAAAGACTATGAATTAGCTTAACTGTTTTTTGGGGTTGTACATCACCTCTGATGTACCTTCAAGTACCTCGCTGTAACTCCATGCAGCCACACTTCATATTTGTTACCATGGAAAACAACACAAAGAAAGAGAAATAAATTCCTCTTCCAGGATGCCTGCCTCCTAACAACAGACTTAGAGGAACTCTTGGACTTAAAAATAGGCATATGTTCAGGTGCCAACCCAAGGTGAGGCTTCTGACAAAAAAGTCTGTCCTGTCTGTCAGGTCAGGGAATTTCCTGACTTTCTCATCCAAATCCCAAACTAAACTGGGGACATGGAAAGCAAGACAGGAGTTTCTCTGTGATGTTTTTACAGAGACAGCACTTTCTCACTCAGCATAACTCCACTACCTTGAGAGCAGAGAGGATGAAACAGACCTCTGACACTTAAACAGATCAAGCCCAAAAGTGAAGGAACCTGACCTCCTCTATCACCCATTTAAGCCTGCTCATACCAGCTCTGTTGAGTTTCCCTTAGTATTTGTTTTTTAAAAGAAATCATATAGCTTTCTGACAATATCAGTAATAAATGGCATGCTAATGTGCTAAAGTGCCCTAACACAAATTTGACAAAATTAATATAAAATGCTTATATTCTTCAAATCACACTGCCTCATTTAGGAGTTAATTAGGTAGAAGTGAGCAAAGTACTGAAAAGCAAGCATGGAATGCAACAATTCAAGACTTCCAAAAAGCAAATTTACAAACTTTCAGTTATTAGCATAAAACCTTTAAAATCAAATAAAGAATTAATCTTAGACAAATTTCATTGGCATTAAATACTATTAATAAGTAGGATTAGTAATTAAATAATTAACATTTATTAATATTAATT